>NC_141334.1:25404568-25544568 GCF_037954235.1 Aulostomus chinensis
TGGGCCTCATGATGCTTACCTGACCTTATACCCTGGAATGGGGCATAAGAGTGTGACTTGTCAGTGGGAAGTTTATCCCTGTTAGCTGATTGTGTTCAAGGCGTGAACCATGGGGGGGGGGGGGGGGGGGGCACTGTTATGGAGAGCTGTTCCAGTCCATGTCTGTGCTAGACTGGCCCGGCCTCTTCCGGTCTTCATGCTAGCTGCATTCCCTTCTATTGATTTAATAACCATGGAAAATTGAAAAAAGTCTAGTGACCTCTTATTGTAAAATAAATGAATGAGTGGAGGAAATTCTACGCTTTGCTCTGATGGAAAGATTCTGTGTGTGTTTGAAAGAGATACTGCTGGTGTTCTTCCTCTTCTCCAGTTCAACATGATGTTCTCTTAGTTCCACGTTCTCTGATGTTCCAAGTTCAGGTTCCGTTGAGTTGGAAATAGATGCATGAAGGCATGGCCGGCTCGTTGCGGCCACAGTGACCTGTCTGTGTCTTAGTTAGATCTTTTCCAGCTCCGCTGTCTCAGCTGCATCCGGTCTCGTCAGGCTGCAGCAGGCCAACATGGAGGCCAATGATGTCACAGCTGTTGTATTGTCTGTCTCGCCGTATGAACATAAACAGCCTCCCTCACGAATGGCCTTAAGCTGCTTGTGCTTTTGTGTGTTCTGGGGTGTAATCTTCTCAGATCACGTGATACATCATGGTCGTGTTGACATATGTGTACTTGTGAGGACAGAGTCAACATCATGCCAAACAGTTGGGGGTTTGATATTTATTTATGATAAATGTTGGCTACATCATGGCTGTCCCACACACCACTGATGTAAGATCATGTCCTGATATTTGCACCTCGAGTCCACCCGTCACGCTGGTGCTAGTGCTGACACTCACTGTCCATCCCTGAACATGCAGACACTGCACCCGAGTGCCCTGGTGTAGGTGAAGCTCAGCTACAGTTGACACACTTTGATCAGGAGTGAGCAAACACACTCTGATAATAAAGAGAGTGGTGTGCCGGGCCGGCTCGCTCTCAGGAGACACCTTCACGTCCCTCACGTCCCTGCAACCGTCACAGATGCCACTGGAGCAGCTGCACGTGTTCCACTTTTATAGTTAGCAGAACTCTCAGCTTCTAGACTTTTCTAGCACCTAGATATTTTTTTTACATTCTTCTGAGAAAAAATTGTTTAGAACCACAATTTTTCCACATCGAAACAACCAAAGGTTGCTAATTTTGATTGTATCCAATGTAAGTAAATCTGGACGGTGGTGCAGTGGTCCTCACTGTGGCCCCCCAGCAAGAAGGTTGTGGGTGGAGCCCCGGCTGCAGCACGGGGTCTTTCTGGGTGAGTCTCCATGTTCTCCCTGTTCCTGCTGGGTTCTCTCTGGTACTCCAGCTTCCTCCACAGTCCAAAGACATCAAGAGGGACCAGGTTAATCCAGACTCTAAATTGACCGTAGGCGTGGCTGGGAGAGCCAATGGTTGTCTGTCTCTATGTGTTGGCCCTGCCATGGACTGGTGACCTGTCCAGGGGGAAGGCTGCTGGGATAGGCTCCACCCCCACCACCCTCAACAGGAGAAGACGGAGAACATGGGGGGATGGAGGGATGGATGGAAGGTAATTAAATCTTAAAATCATTAGTTTTTATTTCTTATTTTGGGATGATGGTGGGATGGGAAGAACTGGAGCAAACAGCAATGTGGAGGAGGAATTTGTTCTCATAAAAAGGTTCTGCTCTTGTGTTGATACTCTGCATGTTCTGCAAAGTTATTGCTTCTATATTATCCAAATAGTTGCTGCCACCAACACAAGTAAGGATGTCAGTTAAACGGTGGAGGCAGAATAAAGGAATGTGATGTGGACTGGTGGCCCACCCACTACCAACACTGTCATCATTGTCTTAGCAGAGCTCATTAATTCCCTTCTACGCTCATGTATGACACTGTTGTTCTCGGCGCTTGGTGGGAGTTATGGCTGCTCCGTGAGAAGCATTCGGCCCATGTGGGGCTCAGAGTCAGGGATTTGTGCTCAGCGACAACACACACTGCTGTGTGGGAAGGCAGTCATTTATGTAACACACATTTTCCAAGGCCCTCATTTTTTACTCATTAATTGTACTGTATGTATTTCTGAAATAATGCGACACAAATGGTGTTGAATAAGATGCACTTCCATTTACTAATGTGTTAATAATGACCATCACCTGACTGTGATGAGGACGACACACAACTTTACTGGTCGATGGAGCCAGACGACACAAGCCAGTTTACTCATCTGCAAGACTGCCTGAAAGACATTAAATCCTGGATGTCCTCTAACTTCTTAATGCTAAATTCAGATAAAACTGAGGTCTTCGTGTTTGGACCTAAACCCCTCAGGGACACCTCTCTAACCAGATCACTACTCTAGATGGCATCACGCTGACCCTGAGGACAACTGCAAGGAACCTTGGGGTCATTTTTGACCAGGACCTTTCCTTCAGCTCCCACATAAAGCATGTGACTAGGACCGCCTTCTTCCATCTGCGAAGTATCGCTAAGATTAGGAAGATCCTTTCCCAGAGTGATGCTGAGAAACTGGTGCATGCATTTATCACTTCTCGGCTGGACTACTGCAACTCTCTCCTGTCAGGATGTCCTAAATACTCCCTAAAGAGTCTCCAGCTGGTCCAGAACGCTGCAGCCAGGGTTCTGACAGGAGTTAGAAGAGAGAACACATCTCTCCACTTTAGCTTCTCTCCACTGGCTTCCTGTAGGATCTAGAATCCACTTCAAAGTCCTTCTGCTGACTCATCAGGCTCTCAATGATTAAGCTCCATCCTCTCTGAAAGAACTCATTAGTCCCTACTGTCCCACCAGAGCACTCCGCTCCCAGAATGCAGGTCTTTTAGTGATTCCCAGTATCAATAAAAACAGACTGGGAGGTGGAGCCTTCAGGTACCGGTTCCTCTACTGTGGAACCAGCATCTCTCCATGGGTCAGAGAGGCAGACACTTTAACTACGTTTAAGTCCAGGCTTAAGACCTTCCTCTATGACAGAGCCTTCAGTTAGGACTGGTTCAGGTAGGTCTGAACCATTGATAGCTATGCTGCTACAGGCTTAGACTGCTGGGGGACACATCAGGTTACATGGAGCCCTCCCCTCCTCTCCTCTCCCCTCCCCTCCCCTCCTCTCCTCCTCTCCTCTCCTCTCCTCTCCTCTCCCCTCCTCTCCTCCTTGGTGTCTCGCAGTCTCTCTGTGTTTCCACAGATCCACCAGAGCTCCATCTCTCTCCTCCAACCGCCGCCTGCATCGTCCCCCCCCACCCCACCCCAGCCCCTTTTTATCCCCTGCTGTTACACCGGCCTGCGCTCCCCTTCCATGAACCAGTCTACCATCCAGTCCCCCATCAAGCTGGCTTGCTCTCCCTGCCTCCCCTCCCATGAACCAGTCTACCATCCAGTCCCCCATCAAGCTGGCTTGCTCTCCCTGCCTCCCCTCCCATGAACCAGTCTACCATCCAGTCCCCCATCAAGCTGGCTTGCTCTCCCTGCCTCCCCTCCCATGAACCAGTCTACCATCCAGTCCCCCATCAAGCTGGCTTGCTCTCCCTGCCTCCCCTCCCATGAACCAGTCTACCATCCAGTCCCCCATCAAGCTGGCTTGCTCTCCCTGCCTCCCCTCCCATGAATCAGTCTGCCATCCAGTCCCCCATCAAGCTGGCTTGCTCTCCCTGCCTCCCCTTCCAGAAGCTTCCTTCTTCAGCTGTTATTAACATTTCCATGTTTCCTCCATTCTGTGTTATAAACTGTTTTCTTGTCTGTAGCAACATCTCCTGCACGTCTGTCCCTCCTGGTGAGGGATCCCTCCTCTGTTGCTCACCCTGAGGTTTCTCAGATTTTTCCCTGTTAAAGGTTTTCTATGGAGTTTCTCCTCAGTCGATGTGAGGCTCTGAGGGAAGAGGATGTTGTTATGATGCCATGAAGCCCTTTGAGACAAACTGGTGGGAAGAACAGGCTACAAAGAAAATTGCCTTGCCTTCCTTGCCTTGGAATGAGGGATTATCTTTGTGTCACTTATCTGTTTCTCATCTCAAGTCGTCTTCCACAAGTGCTGCATTTGAAAATAAAATACACTAAAAATGAAAATGAAGTATCATTCACTCATCTCTGCTTTCCTCACTTTACAACTCCAGTTGCAATGTTTACCAAAATACAAGGATTTGATTGGCTGAGGAGTGTCGCATGAGATGATCTAAAATAAATGTGGCTGGATTTTCCAATTTTATGTAATTGTGTATTAGTAGGCAACACTCCCAAATATACGTGTAAGCACTGGAAAGGTAATTTTTCCCAGTATGTGGCACTGTATTTGGGTATTATTCAGGTACATTATCTGCCTCCCTCACTGATTCACACACATTCACATCACATGCATCAGTTGCCAAATTCATTGCTGCTGTAATCCTCCCTGCTTCCAGAGAACATAATCAAGAGCCATTTCCTTTTCACCCGTTATTCTGCGACTCCTGTCCATGTTAGACACGTCTGCGACTGCCTCAAGAGTGCAAACTGGGCCTGGTCCCTCTTATCATACCTACATGTGTCACACCTGTACTTGGCGTATCACCTGAGTGTCATTTGGGAGTTTCAGCCTCGACACCCAGACCCTCGGCGTGGGGAAGACGTAAATGCTTTATCTGTCCCAAGAGTGCTGGAGGACATATTTGCTCGTGCGGTCTGGTTAATTACCTGCAGGTTCACACTCCACCTGTGAGGTGGAACATCAAATGTGACCGCATGTTTTATTCGCAAATTCTGGATGATGCATATCAAATGATGATGTAGGAATTTGCAGTCAGACACCGCTACAAATAGTATTTTTATCCCATGTGTGAAGAAGTCCAACGCTTGCCTTGAAAGGTATAACTTCATTTTCTCAGGTATTCGTACCACGTTGATCAGACAAGTAGGTGACCCACTTAACCTACCACAGTTGGTTGGACCTTGATGTAAATGAGCTGAGGTGGAGAACCAAGAACCACGTGGAGAGAATTTCTCATGATATACCAAATAATGCCATTGACCGGCATGTTGGGGCAGCAGTTTGGGTGCCTGAGGTTGAAGGCAGAGTACTGCGATCTCTGACTATCCAGGATGAAATACTTTAACCGGATATTTTGTTTTTTGGCACATCAGCATACGCCTATCAGCCAAAGTGCTGTTCAAAAGCTCTACCAATTAGTGCCTGCAACATGTTGAAGTTAAAACTATTAACACAGGTTCAGTAACTATAATCCCCATGAAGGGGGATTTTGATGCAGGGTTTCTTTATTCCACTCAGCGTGTGACCTGCCAGGTGTGGGCTCGTCATGGCTGGCAGTGGTCTCATGAATGGATGAAGAGCAACGCCGAATGCAGGCCAGCAAGTCTAATCACATCTGATGGCCAGCGAACATAACCTCGTGTAATACTCCACGCTTTAATGTATTTTCAGAGTGATTACTAATGAGTAATACATAGTAAATTTAGTAATTGTAATCTTAATGCATGACGTCATGTAAGTGCATTGACGGGACAGTGACTGATGTCTGATTCAGTCTACTTCAGGCAGGGGTGGGCATGAGTCCTCTCTCCGCCTCTGGGGCTTCGCTATGCGATGATTTGATGAAAGATCCTGAAGCTGTCTGTCTGTTCGAGACAATCAGTGCTTGACTCTCAAACTGCCTCCATAGAAACGGCATCAATCATGAGGTTCTCCTACGTAATTAATAAAGGAACATCGCAACTACTGAGAACATTTGCAAGACAAGTAGAAATGTAATTCTCTCCTTATCGTGTGCGTCACAGCACTGACACCCCAGAAACCAGCTCAACCAGTTAGCTTAGCACACGTAAAGCTGGTGGGCAGGTTAAAGGGTTGCTGTGTATATTCAAAGATCCATGAATATTAACCACCTTTGTTATTATCCATTTGAATATATCTGAATATATAAATGATCTTGATCAAATATTTCCTCTAGCAAAGGATCTTTGAAAGCACCGCTGCTGTTTGTCTTTTTATATTCATCTACTGATTTTTTGTGTGAATCATCAGATCAAATCATAACTGAATATCTTTTCTTTAGCTCAGCGCCTCCTCATCACACCTCCTCAAACATTATGTTTCATGATATGTCTGACAAGCATGACACACGTACTTGGCGGCGCAGCCTGATATTAAAAAATAATGAGAAATCGTCTCAGTTCTGAAATGTGACATATCACGTAGTCTGAAATTCTGATGTTGGCCAAAGGTTACAGAAACCTGCTAATGACTCGGGAAATGCTAATTTGAGTGAGAGGTGATAAGATAAGATAAGATAAACCTTCATCCATCCCTCAGTGGCAACCTGGCACTGTTTGAGCAGCAGAAACAGAGAAGTAGCAGCAGAAAAAGTACAAGAGCAATAAACAGCAGAAACTATAATACACTGTAATGCACTATAATAAACTACAACAACTACAATAAATACTAGCAGCACAAGTGCTGGCTATTGCACAGCAAGTGTAAATATTGCTCACCAAAGACTGTCCAGGGTCTGGTGGGGGTGGCTATTGGGAGCAGTGCTTGTTGTACTGTCTGACAGCTGCAGGTAGGAAGGACCTGCGGAAGCCCTCCTTCACACACTTGGGGTGAGTTGAGTTGGAAGGGGGTGGGGGTGGGGGTTGGGGGGCATGACTGGTGGGCAGCCCCATATTGTAAATATTCCTCCATTACTATGATTGCTGTGAGTTTTGTAGATGCGGTCCAACCTACCGAGTCATGAATTCCATAAATCCTCAGCTCCTGGGATTACGACGTGTCGTCATTGCTCCCGTGTAACCCTGGAACACATGAAGGCTTCCACATAAAAACACAACGTTGGGCTAGGAAGAGATCATGCTGGGGTGCTCAGCACTGGCTACACGCCGGCTGCACCGCGTCCATGTGTCCCATCACAACAACCAGCAATCAGCTTTAAAATCCATGAAAGCTCTCAGTCACGCAACAGCTTAGCAGCCAAGCTCAACAATGTGACTCTCTTGCCCTTCACCTGCCTCCTCTTCCAGTGTCAGTGATGTCACATACTTTCCATCCATTCCTCCATCCATCCATTTTCTACTGCGTATCCTGTTAAGGGTCGCGGGGGTGGGGGTGGAGCCTATCCCAGCTGCCACAGTACCCAGAGAGAAGCCACGATGCTCAAGCTGGGGCTCAAACCCGGAACCTTCTTGCTGTGAGGTGACAGTGCTGACCACTGCTCCACCGTGTCGGTGTCACATCCTTTCCTATGTACATAATTCCTACGGCCACGAGATGGCGTGTCACTACAACCCCTGTATTTGCAGCCCGTCTGCTTGCTTTCGTGAGGAGGACAGGCTCCGTGAACCTTAATTGGGTTCTTTTCTAAAACCACAGCCCAGAGAGACAGTTTTTCCTTGAAAAGTTCAGGTTTTCTCAGTAAACAGAGTTGGTAATTAAAGGTGAGAAAGGAGCAAAATGAATGCTCGTCCTCGTCCTGCAGCAGGGCATCGCTGACATTTTCTGCATTCGCTTGCCAAACGCTGAGAGCATTTTGCTGCTGGACTCTCTTTAGTCCTTTTGAGTCAGTAAATAATGGTCTCATGCTGATAATAGTTAATGTCCAAATTGCACATTTCCTGCATTTATCAGGGCACTGAATGGATATTCAGATTATTCCTCCATTTCTTTTCAGCAATCCGGCCAGTGGAATGCATTGATAAATCACCAGCAATCCATTAGCTAAATTTTAATAAGATATCTAATCAACAGGGTGTGAGGCCACACACATGTGACCCGAGAGCTGCTAATGAAAATGATTGGTAGTTTGCATTGGCGTTGACCGCGCCTGGTGGAAAACAAAATAAATCTCAGCAATTGCCTTCTGCACAGGGAGAGAATGCCTCCTAAATGCAAGATTAATTTGGCAGAGCATCTTTGCAGCACCAATCAGTCAGAGGGAAAACATGGTGAAATTACAAGAGGAGAAAAGGTACATAAAGTGCACCTAGTCAACACAAATCAATGACTGTTAATTAAAAGGGGAGATGGGGTAAACAGCAGATAGAAGCACCTTTAATGGCAGCCTGCACAGATTTTGCCATCTTGGCTGATAGCTGTTAATAAAGATTCACAAGCACCAGCTTCATTCCAACAGTGTCAGGCGAGCGTGGCGTATTGTTTACTGTGATTTAGAATTCTTATCTTGAGCCACATGTCTCAGGTATTGCGCCAGGAGCTTGATTCAGTGTTTGCTCAGCGTGGAAAGTAAAGACTGTTTCCAGGAACGTGTGAGGTTTGAGCTCTTCTGAAGGGACCTCGACTGTTGTCTGCTGCATCCTCACACTCCTCATCATGATTTCAAACACTGCCATCACTTGTTCTTGGTGCCAGGATGCAGAAAGAGCCAGCAACACATTTTTAGCTTGAGGCTAACGCTCAAATATGTTTAAAAACTCTCAATACTACAAAAAAAACCTCCATCCTCCGCCAGAACACATACAGTTCTCCAAATTAACTGTAGTGCTGACATCTGACACATTTATGTGATGCTTGAATTAAATCAAAACAAAACAAAACAACCCCCCCCCCAACTAAAACATTGTTAACTAGAGTTCATCTCCTAATGACATCAACAGAGTCAATAACTGTTGAAAAGCCTATAAATGCTCAGTCTTCTCTAGTCCAGGACCAGCAGTGTTGGCTCCAGGTTTGGTCCTGCAGCTGCCGCCAGACCCTGCTGCACTCCCTCCCGTCCACCAGGGAGCAGGAGCTGCAACGAGGCAAAGCTCTCCCGCCCCCTGGTGGACAGCCCCGGCAGCAGAATCCTCCATCATTGTTGTGCCAGTGTATTTTTTTTAATTCATCTTTATTTATCTTTTATTTAATCAAGGAGTCGATAAAACAACAAAATGAGTGGCGGATGATTCTCTGTGCTCTCACACCAGCTCTTGATCCTGGACTGATGGAGACGATGGAGGAAAGTGTCAGGGTTAGTCACTACACAACTTTTCCCTGATGGGACATTTCAAAAAGAGCTGAGCTGATGCCATGGAGTGGAAAAATCCGATTTGATTCAGAAATGTTATGCCACTCCTGAGGAATGCCTGCAGCCAATGGGAACTAGCAGCCACACATAAATGCTAATATCAGCGAGAGCATAAATGAGCCCAATGAGAAGAAAATGTCTTCTAATTCCCCTGAAACAATTAAAGTGACTGGTACTGTGCCATCCACTGCCACTCAGTCTGCGGCGCTTATCTCCTCAGAAATGACAACGTTACCTCCAGGATTCCTGCTGTAAATTGGATGACAGGGAGCAAAACACAACATCCTCTGCTGGTTCGTGCGTTTGAGGTGACGATTGTCAACTTTTCCAAAATGGATTGTGAGAAAAGAGAGAAATTTACCACATTAAAAGTTTTACTGATTCATACCAACTTAACCCTGTGTGTCTCAGTTCAGTTCTAGTCCTGTTCAGTTAAAAGTCATAACAGCCCTGATAGTATTGTTGTTTTTCAGACAGACAGGAAATGTTGAAGGAAACCAAGTCAGTCTTTCAATCTCTGATGCAAAGGAGGCAGATCTCAATGTTTTCCTGAGGTGTGTTTCCACCTTCCAAAGATATTCTGAGAAAACTTTAATTCTGTCCACGGTGAACACACCAAATGGATGCATTTGTTCACTCACACCTTTAAGAACATTTGCCGAAGGGTTCTTTGTAACACACACCAGTGATTTACGCATGAAAAGAATATCAAAGGTACCGAAGGATGCAAATCCACGAATACAATGCTTTCAAAGTAGGTTTGTTTTTGGACATTTTCAGTCATTATAAAATGTTATTGATGAGCCCAAAGTAAAAGGCAGAATTTGCCTTGAGAGGCTTTGCACAATGCTGTTGGAAAACACAATGCTTTCCACAATGCTGTTGGAAAACTTCCCAAGAAATCTCTTTAAAAGGTAGAAAAAGGCAGAGATGTCACAGAGAACAAAAAAGTCTCAGCACAAAGTGAAGGCAAACACAGTGTGATGCAAGTAAATTACGAACGGATGTGAAGGATCCTGATGTTGAGCAACTTTGTACTTGGTAGCATGGAGGGAATTTTCCCATTTAACAATGACTTACAGTGGCCGGAAAACTGCCGTTCAATCGAGATTCCTTCCATTGATCCTGGACAGAACCGGGCCTCTGGATTTATCGTCTGTGCCGAGATTCAGTGCAACTACAGGAGAGACGAGAGGGAAGCTCTCATGCAGAAAGAAGGAAAAAAGAGATAGAATATCAGGGTGCTGAACCTCCAATTAACACTTGTGTTTTCATTAACTAGAAACACAGTGTCCCTCCACCCTCAATGATGAAGCTGTCAAGCACTCAACAGCAGGAAGGTGGAAGTCTGTGTTTCCTCCAGGATGCTGCTGGGCAAAACGTACAGGGGCTGCCTAGAAAGCCATAGCTGGTCCCCCTCCACACACGCGCGCGCGCACACACGCATGCACACACACACTTGTGCGCGTGGGCACGCAAAATTGACCACTGATTAGTTGAGCATTTAATTAAAAAATGAAATACTCTTCAAAAATACACCTAAAAACACATCTCTCCTCCTGAAACATATTTGTAGAAATGGCGATTCATTCCTTTATAGCGTAAAATGGTGCAGTTATAAATATTTTGTCACTGAATGTAGAAATGTTGCAGCCAGGTTTTTCTCTTGATGTTCTCATGTGTGATGACGGCTGAAACTCTCACTGACAGCTTGATCTCCTCTCACAGATGAAATGCAGTGTGTTTTTTCTCATTCTGTTGCTTTAGGGCATTACAGACCTTACTTATTTCCAATTTAAGTGATCTGTCATAATAATTAAAAGCTCAAAGATGATGTTGTTTATGGGCATTTTAGTCTAAATTAGAACTTGTCACATTACACTTGTACAGAGACTCAACTGCCATCTGCTCTCTTCCACAACGGTTTTACATCGTGTTCCTCGACGGCTGCGCTCAGGATGAGCATTTTTCATATTGGAGCCGAGCTGGAAGTGCTTCCCATGTGGCGGCGGGAAATTGAAGATAAGATAACTTGCTGCAGTTGATGTTACAATTACACCGGCCCCTTGGGAAGCTGCCCTGATGAGGAGCTGGCATAACTTTGATTAGAGTTACTGTAGCTGAGTTTATAATGAAGTCCGGGAATACTCTATTAGCATATGCTATTTGAGGATGTGAGATGAACCTATTGTTTTGTCAGCTGCAGCTTAATTAATTTTTCAGAAGCATTTTACGTTTGAGAAAACGTATCATGCTTTGTTTTGTTTTTTTCCTTGAAGTGTGTCATATCTTCTGATACGGGGATCATGAAAGCAAAACGTAAAGTAAGATGTGTCTCCATTTTGCCCTCTGCAGGAGACTCTGGACCTGATCATTAACTTATGGCAGTGATAAATAATTAAACGAGTGCTTAGTGCTCACTTTTTTGGAGACTCATTATTCAGAACAACCATGGAAATATGATGAACGGCTGTCCTCTAATTAGATGATGAGAGTTGGAAGACTTGATGATTTAATCTCGCAATATTTGCCATCCTGGAATCCAGCTAGATGGTCTCTCTCTCCCTCTCTCTCTTTGGCTCTCTCAGATCTGACATGGCCAGCGTTAATATTAAATGATGTGTCAGCATTTGCACATGTATTTGATGAAACAATGAAAATATTTGACAAGAGCATTTATTTAACTCTGGGTGCGGTAAAATCAGTCAAAAGTGTTCATGTACATACATATACAGTATATATATATACTGTGTGTGTATATATATATATATATATATATATATATATATATATATATATATATATGAAATGTATTTATGTATACATCTATTTTTATATGGATAGATGATAGATAGAAGATAGATTTAGATGCATATATCTACATATTATACGATTGTATTTTATCATATGAAGGAAGTCTGGCTGCTGTGGCTTCACTTACAAGCTTCATACTTGCGTTCGGTGCAGACAGACTGGTGGCTTCACTGACGACACGACTTCATGTTCTCCAGGATGCAGATGTTTGCACCAGCGCGACACCAGCAGCAGGACTTCAGCGGCCCACTTCTTCCATGATACATGTCACAATAACGCATGTGTGTCAGTTCCATCTCCCATTTGCTTGCTGGGGATGTTTGAGAGTAGAGAAAAAGCACAGAAACTTCCATAACTAAAACATGGATGTATCGAGGTCACGCGGCTGAGTAAGAGCTTTATCATTTCTTGCTTTGAAATATGCTGCGTTTGTTGGATACGTCCATGTTTTAGTAATGGAAGCCACAGCAACCGGGGTCACGGGGCGGGGACAGCGGAAAAGTGGCCAATCATAGACAAATGATTGTTTCTGTGCTTTTTTTCTACACTTGGTTTTTCCGACGTTTCACACGAGCGAGCAGGTTGATCCACCGAGAGCACAGGCAGCTGCCACTCATGCACACACTTGTTGACTTTTGGGCCTGCAGTAAAGAGAAGCACTCGTGGTCACTGAGTTGTGCGCGCATGGGACGTTCAACGCACGCTTGGAGTGCAGCGCATGCACGTGGAGCGTCATAGACGCGGGTGGTGGACTTCGAGCCTAAATTTGATGCCACACCTCTCAAACAGTTGAACCCAAACTGCTCCCAGTGTGCTGACTAAAGCACGAACTGCCATTTAGCAGGTTGACCCAGTCTGGATTCCTCTGGTATTAAGTGGGCTCGGGGCTGGCAGGGGGTGAAATTAGTGCCTATGACAAATCTCTACTATCAGTCAGTAGCCTTACCAGAGCTGTGGGGCTGGAGGTTCGGGTCATAAGCATACCCAAATATGTGCTATAAATTGAAGTGACCCCCTTTTTGGCTCCTAGATGTACCAATTCAGAGTGAAACGCCGGTGAGCAGGGGGCTGAATTCTCCTCAGGTGTGTCCTTCACGTCGTGTGTGTTGACATTGCAGCTTTCCAGGAGGAGATGAGGCGATTGTGGGTGGTGCACACTATCGTTTTATAATCTCCAACAGCAAACATTATTTTTATGCCATCTCACGTGATGTATGAGCAAACCCTGGAATATTATGAGGACATCCCTGTCCCTTTTGGACATGAGCGACATCCTGACTTTTACAGCCATTGCATGTTTATTTCTTGAACCTCAGTGACAACAAGTATTTCAGGAGGTGCTGAGCAGAGCAGGATGACATGTTGTTATGTGTTTCCCTCTGGATTCATCACATAATCAGGAGACCGAGATATGCCTGGTCTCCTGAGCACAGACATGCATGAGTTTCTACAAGAAATGTTTGCTGCAATGTAGAAGACAAAAAACAAACAAACATTAAATGTTACCACCCACGTAATGAGCAGCTTTGTGGCCTCTCTCCCAACATGATGGAAATCCAGCTGGTCTTCCTCAAACATCAGTGATCTAATATGTTAACTTCTATTTTAATTTAAAGCCAGATTGTTAGCTCTCTGTAACATTCTGAGATACAGTGGAAGAAAAGATGTCCACGTACTGCTTCAAATGAAATGTGTTAAACTGTGTTCAATACAGGGCAGCAGGGTGGAGCAGTGGTCCTCACTGCGGCCCCCCAGCAAGAAGGTTCTGGGTGGAGCCCCAGCTGCAGCACGGGGTCTTTCTGTGTGAGTCTCCATGTTCTCCCTGTTCCTGCTGGGTTCTCTCTGGTACTCCAGCTTCCTCCACAGTCCAAAGACATCAAGAGGGACCAGGTTAATCCAGACTCTAAATTGACCGTAGGCGTGGCTGGGAGAGCCAGTGGTTGTCTGTCTCTATGTGTTGGCCCTGCCATGGACTGGTGACCTGTCCAGGGTGAAGGCTGCTGGGATAGGCTCCACCCCCACCACCCTGAACAGGAGGAGAGGGGGAACATGGAGGGATGGATGGATGGATGGATTTGTTCCATTAAAAGAGTGTTTAAAGCAAATGACCCTCAGCTGTCATGTCAAGGTGTTGCTTGATTGTGAGCAGCAGGTGTGACAGTGGACTCCTGGTAAAGCCCTCCCTAAGTTACTGATCAAAGATTAAAGTGCCACAGTGCAGACGGAGCATTGAAACACCGGCCGCAAGTCTTCTGTTTTTCTAAATATGAGTAAGGAGCATGTGAGAGTTTAAATATGGAAACTGTCAGTTGCTGGCAGACAAAGACTCTGAGGAGTTTTCTTAGCGTTATGTTATCACTCATAAGATAACATGGCAGCAACTCATTTGCAATAATTTCCCTGCATTGACATTTCAATGCAACATTTCTTTGTTTTTGAGGATGGTTCTTAAGGTGAACAGACAGAAGAGTTCTAAGAAAATTGCTCAACTTTTTTTTCCCTGCACTGCAGCTTTCTTCTCAAACACAGCTTTTACTTTTCTGCAGACAATCTCTAAGCTTCTTTATGAATTTAGCTGTCTTCTGAGTTTACTTTGTCCCAGATATGACGCCTCTATAGCTCAGATCACCAAAAATAAATCTGAGTGTTTCTGGAAAACGTATTGATTTTTATTGACAGGACAGGGACAGCTATGTTTCCTGTGTTCCAGGGCTTTCAGTTTTCCGTCATTCTTGTGTGTGGTCTTAAAGATTTGGAATCAAAGAGAGTCTTTGCTTGAAGTGATGATTGCTGTATTTCTCTCTGAGTGTTTATCCAGTGAGCTCTCATGGCGAGCAGCCTCCCATCAGGACGCCCCTGACATACACAGACACACAAGGTCAACACTAGCTCTGTCTGCTTGACCTCTCTGAGATCACTTCACCTTGAAGCTAATACCTCATAGAAGACTTTCATGAGTTCACAAAAGGTTTTGGTGAATAAAAGATCATATTTTTTAGCTTTTAAAGCTTTAGCTGGTAATTGCTCCTTTTCATTTCACTGAAAACCCATTCCAGAATCCCCTTGACTTCCAGACGTAGGAATCGAATGTTGACGGATGATAACCGAGCTGGGATCACCAGATTCTTAAGTCATTCACGTCTGCTGTTGTGAGCCACCAGTACACGTCTCCTTACCCATCCAGAATCAAACCTTGTTACATACAGCATTTCCTATTTCTTTCATAAAATGGCTTCTGAAAGATACTCTCGTGTTCCATGTGGTTGTAAAATTAGATTTTTTTTGTGTGTATTTGCCCGCAGTGTTGGGAACAATAAAGACTCCAATGATACTGCAAAAAAGTAGGACTGGAGGAGTTCTATGTGCACATGATCCTATGACAGCACGTTGAGCTACCTTGTTGGGTTGTCGGACTCATTCCAGAGCCGTTCTATGGTCAGGGGGAGTAAGAGCCTTCTCTTCTGTCATTGGTTGGGAGCCTTGCTGGGAACTTGTTGTCTTGACTTGAATATCTTCAAGTGCTTCAGAAGCTGCCGAGCTGCTCTCCTAGTGATATTTTATCCTGAACCACACATGAGAAGTGACGCAATCGTGACACCAAAACATGCAAGAAACAGGACATTTCTTGTAAAAGTGGATGTTCCTGAGAAATAAGCAATCCAAGTTGTGTATACTGATTACCAGTAAACTGAAACAAAGAAAAAAAATAAGATAAGAAGAAGAAGAAGAAGAAAAGAACACAGATGAAAGAACGGCAATGATGCTACTGGCATTTGCGATGAAGCCTGTTTCAAAAAGTGCTTTTTTTACTTCTGTGTGAGCAGTTTTATCTTTGGATTTTATAGTTGGGGAGGAGGTCCTCTCCAGTTCCCATGATGTGCTGAAAAATGCAAACAGAACGGTGATGTCAGTCTTGTAGTAAGTGTTCTTTGCCTTTATCTAAAAGATCTGACAAAGAACAACCATAACACTCTACGCTCTCAACTGCATAGTGAGTGGTCCATCACTCTGAGCAAGGCTGTGAGCAAAGGTTGTTTTCTCAGCAAGAAGACAACCCTGGCTGAACCGAAGCCCTCTGATGACAGTGTCAATGAGTTCCAAACTTGCAGGTGATGTGCTGCTTAGAGCTAATGAGATGCAGAGCACAAGCCAGGCTGTTCAGCTCAGGGCAGCGTTGGCTGGTGGAAGAAAGGAAAAAGTCTGCTTCCTGACACAGTGATTCATTCCCGTTTACTGTAGCTCGGGAGCAAGGGGCCCCTGCAACAGGGGAGGCATAAATCCAAGCTGAAATCTCTCAGATTGCATCTGAATGGCCCTTTAAACAACCTGCACGGCTGCCACTGTGACTCCATCGGCGCAATCTATCGTCTATCGGGTGCTGCAGGAGGCTCCTTTCCAATCACAGATAACAACGCAGGCAGGTACTCCTGGCAAATTATGTGAGGGGCTCTTTTCCTCTTTTGCTTTAGCACTTGCACGCATAATATATAACAAAATTGATTACTGCACACACCCACATCCCCACACACTTTAGCTCAATTGCTTGTCATGTCTGAGTGGAAGATGTTTCAAGGTCAAGCTGCAGAGAGAGAGGGGGGGGGGTGTAGCTCATGAAGGAAACAGTGAAGCAAAAGACATGAACAAGACTGTTTATGGATTGCATCTCATCTCATCCTTTCATCTTGAATGTGGTCAAAGATGCAGCGGAGCCTCACCGACTCTCAGCTTCTGGTGCTCATGATCATCACCACACTTCTCTGAGTAGTGGAGAGCTTCACGCAGAATTCAAGTGTTGAGTGTTTTCATGTATTTCTGCTGAATGCAGTTTATTAGGCTTTCTCCTACACACATTTGCTGACTCAATGTCTTGTATTGCAGTGTGAGAGGCACTAATTGAAATGTGAAAAACAGGCAATTAACTGAATTAAATAGGCCTATATTTGGCATGTTGAAATGGGAAATACAATTCGACCATTAATTAAAACCATTAAAAGAAAGTAGATTGCAGAAGTGAAGCTTTCAAGAAGTGCAGATGCCACAGTCACTGAGGCATAAACTAAGGTCACACTGCTGGAAGCTGTTTTGTCATTTTAATCAACCTTGAGAAAACCCTGAAGAAAAGGTCACAAATAACTTCACCAGAGAAGATGATTCAATGTTCATTTGCAGATTTAGCAATTCTGGGGCTTGAGGCAAATGTGGGCCTGAGGCCCTCCTGTCATTAACCCTTATTTCTCAAAGAAAAGTGTGCTAGTAACTTTTCTGTGCCAGCCTTCACACAACAATCATGTCCAGACTCCTACGAACTAGCCTCCACTAGTCCAGCAGCACGAATATCAACAACCTGTGTGATGTTGTGTGATGCTTTGGGGGGGGCAGGGGGATGATGATGGTGGTGGTGGTGGTGGTGATAGTGATAATGGTGGTGGTGGTGATAGTGATAATGGTGGTGGTGATAGTGATAATGGTGGTGGTGGTGATAGTGATAATGGTGGTGGTGATAGTGATAATGGTGGTGGTGGTGATAGTGATGGTGGTGGTGGTGATAGTGATGGTGGTGATAGTGATAATGGTGGTGGTGGTGATTGTGATGGTGGTGGTGGTGGTTATAGTGATGGTGGTGGTGATGGTGGTGGTGTTGATAGTGATGGTGGTGGTGGTGGTGATGATAGTGATGGTGGTGGTGGTGATAGTGATGGTGGTTGTGGTTATAGTAGTGGTAGTGGTGGTGGTGGTTATAGTGGTGGTGGTGGTGGTGATGGTGATGACAGTGATGGTGGTGATAGTGATGGTGGTGGTGGTGGTTATAGTGATGATGGTGGTGATGGTGGTGGTGTTGATAGTGATGGTGGTGGTGGTGGTGGTGGTGGTGGTGGTGATGGTGGTGGTGGTGACAGTGGTTGTGGTGATAGTTTCGTAAACATTAAGAAGGAAGGATCAAATTTGCAAGTCTGGCCAGACTAATAGCTTCTGCCGCTAAAACGCTCCTGGTGGGATACGAAGCCCCACGCAGGACAGAACCATGTCAGCAATAAGACCACTTCCTATTAGTACTGCCCCCCCCCCCCCCCAAATAGGGGAAACCATCTCAGTGGAGGTGAAAACAATTAGATGTCTATAAAATGACACCTGAATGTCATTAATTGGACTGGTCCTTTATGTTGGCTGCGTTCATTTAGGCACATTAAATGCTACATGGTAGAATTCTGCTTCCCCAGAGTGAATGCTGTTGTGTGTGTTTGGGCTGACAGCGGTGGATAATAACACATAATAGATGGTCTTATTCAGCTTTTCCCAAGTTATTCATCATTTACCAATAAATGTTTTTTATGATGCTGAAGGGGAAATGAAAAAAAAAACACACAATAAAACAAACAAGCAAACAAAAAACCACTGTTATTATTGCCAAACCAAATTACCATACTGGTAATAAGTGAGGCTCTGAAATATGTAAATATGTAGGTTACAGGCTGACAGGCATTATTGGAATAAATAGCTAAATCTATTTGAACCCAAATAGAACACGTCCATGGAGCCATTATGGGAAGGAGAGCAGGTATCCATCTGCTTCTGTATTTGAACAGCTGTGCACTGTGGCTGCATGCTTCAATATACCGACAACAATATGGCTCAGGCTCCGCCCCCCCCCCCCCCCCCCCCTTACAGCATATTTACCTGCAAAGAATTGGACTCATTTGTCTATCTAGTTGGCAAGGCCCAAAGCAGGGCTCACATATTTTAGCAGAAATTAATGATGGAGAATTAGATGCTCATTTCTTCTGTCCAGAGATGAATCTTGCTGCTCTGAATCGGGTGTTGATGGATGACACAGCGCAATATTTGAGGAGATATACTCCACCTCCACTTTAGCTTGTTTGACTCACATACGTTCAGAGCAAAGCATGAAGGAGTTTGTGTGTGTGTTTGTGTATATGTGTGTGTGTGTGTGTATATATATATATATATATATATATATATATATATATATATACTGTATATATATATATATATATACTGTATATATATATATATAAAATCAATAAATTAAAATTTCATCACGTATCACTTTTACAGTATTTTATTTAACAAACAGTTCAGTCTGACCAAATCAAAAATAGAATGATTCCTCGAACAATAATGGGCAGATCTAAAGTTATCAAGAAAATGTCTTGTTTTTCATTCGTTGGAGTGTTTCCTACAAGCGGGGCAGAGAGCCAAGTGAGTCTTGGGTTCCCCTGAAGGTTTCTATGAGCTTCTTCTGGGAGTCTTTTTCAGTCAATTGCGTTTTATGGAACACAGGTGTCTTCACTACAGGTTACGACACAGCTTTTCCTCGAGACTTTTCTCCCCTTCTCGCACCCTCATAATAGTGGTGCATGCTGCAAACACTCCTGGTTCTTGAATCCAAGAGGGTCACATCCTCCAGTCCATATCTTGAAGATGAAGGGCTGACAAGTAACCTCCTCTTGTTGATCCTTTGACTTATTCTGTTCCTCGACTGGAACATCTCCGTGGAGAGCTGCAGAGGGGATAATGATTGAGGGTCCGTCTTTGTAGTATTACTTCACAGCTAGGACAGGTCAAATTGAGAACGTCTGGACATTTATGACCTCACAACATCCTACTTGTCTTTGTTTACACTGACAATCCTAGCAAGTCTATACCCCTCAAGGTATTCTGTTCCATTTGCCATATAATGTCCCTGACAGCCATATTCCACTGACATGTGCACCACTTTCTATATGGGTTGGGTCCGGCCAACTGACTCTGCTTCTTCCAGAACGTTTCCACTTCATCCTGGATGATGCTAGAGATTCTGGCCCAATGTAGTCTGTGCAACACTCTGGCATCAATGGGTGTCTAATGAGCCAAATTGGCTGCCATGTAAAGAAAGGCTTGAAACTCCACCGGGCAGCCCGGAGGAAGTCAGGTGCATTCTGCTGTTCAGAGCTTTCTTGAAGGTTCACAGGATTTGCTCCTCATGTTAAGATGTCAGCAATGTTTCAGTCCAGTGGCATCCACCACCAGCCCTTGGTGAGTCCAGCTCGCTGAATTTTACCAACTTAGTTTGCAAGGAATGTTTGGTATCCATACTTGTCCTGCTGGATGGATGACTATCCAGCAAGTGAAAACAGCAGTGCTTCTCAATATGCTTTCAAAGCCTGCCCACAAAGACTGAACGACAGATTGCAGCCTTGACTGGATTTCCTTTTACGTCAAGTGGTGTCAGCATTGCCTTGGATTCAACCAGTCTGACCTGGATACCTTGCGCTGTCTCCCATCTGACATACACCGTAGCTGCATGACTTTTGTCACTGCCCTCAATGAATGTAATCCCACAAAGTTTTCCAATCCAGCCAGCTGGTGTGAGGCTTCTGTGCAAGGTGATTTGAGTCAGATGCATATACTCTCCGACAGTTTTAATGCTTCCTCTCTGAGGCCCTAAGAACGTGGCTTGTCCCAGGTGTCTGGGGTCAGACTTGCACCTCCAACCTCATGATGCTTTCCTGTAACAAGTATTGCTCCCTTCTGCTCAACAGGCAGCAGCTCTTGCCTGGCTAAGGGTAGAAGTCTTTTCTCTCACGTCATTCTGAAGGAGGTCTTGGCCTACTTTCATTTTCCTTTTCTTTTCTTTGGGAAGGTGATTGAGCACATCACATACAGCACATCTTGCTCCACCAGGAATATAACTTCCAGGCCTTATTGTCCACTTTTGCATTTGTCTTGGGAGTATTAAGACTGTCTCTTTACAGCAGTGTTCAGGGTTGTCCTGGTACAAGCCTCCGACTTTGTCCAGACTGGACCCATGGTTGAAGGAAAAGTCCACTAGCTTGCAGAATGACCTCTCTGTGCTGTCATCCAGCCTTCTGGCATCATTATGTGATGTCAGTTTATCATCCACATGAGTGTCCTCCTCTGGGATCCCCCATATCCTTCAAAACTGATGAACACTGGCAACTTTGCAGTCTAGCTCGCTAGACCCTGCTGGTTTATTGGCAATACTGACTCACAAGTTTCCTCATCTTTGAAGATTCAGATTCATAATCTGAATCTGAATCTTCAAAGTCCCTCCACAGGAATCTGAGGAGGTGCATTCCTCTGCCCTCCAGCCACACAGAGTTATGTATCGTCCTCATGCCACCAAGAGCTGCCTACCCTGAATCTGAAGAGGAGTGTTCAGATTTGATTAGGAACATCCGGTCCTTTCAGCAGGTCATTCATACTCAGCAATAACATTTTGGCTGCTGTCCCATACAAGGCATACTGGTGTTGTCACAGGGGGAGTTTGGTGGTTCACACACCATGCTGGTCCTTCCCGGCTGATTAGAATTTGCTTTGTGAGTTTCCTTGCAGCTCCTCTTTCAATCACTGAATGGATTTGCGCTATATAGGCTGCATGCCTCTCTGCCTCCTTTTGAGCAAGTCCACCTTCACGGTGGCTGATTAGTGGATCAATGTCTCTGGTATGTTTCAATCTTCCAGAGCGTCATTGAAGAATTTTTTTTCTTTATGCACTTTGGCTGTCTCGTTGAAACCATCAAGTTCATGAATTCTATCGATACCGCCTGGTGTCTTCAGCCCTCATACCCATACATCCAGTTCCAAGGACGACAGAAGAGACATTCTCACTTCTCACTTTCAACCTGTTGTCAGTCTTGTGGGTGATGTAGTTAGGATCTGAGGCATATGCAATCAGGGTTCCATCCTGTATTAACTTCTAGCAGCATTATAATCCAATCCATTTCCCTCCATAAGACCACCCTGATCTTTTCCAGCACGATGTGTTATCGTAGTCGTGGAAAAGCCTCCCTTCATTTTTGCGTCAGTTCTGGGGAGAGTTCACTGATGAACTCCTCTTGCGCCTCTGTAAGCTTGGGTCTCTTCCTGCTGTCTTTTCATCTTCATCTGCCTCGCTGTTCCTGGGTCTTCCTTCCTTCGGACAGATAAAGGAGAGATGGTCTGAAGAGCCTCCATTCCTGCACTTGTACTCATCATCCTCTCCATGACAACCCAAGCACCTTTTACATGCTCCAAAGTTCCTTACAGCATTCACTTTTTCAAGTGGCTCCAGGGATTTGAATCACTTGCCATAGAATAATTTGTCTTTATGTTTCTCATCCCCACAGACGACACACCCCTCATCCCTTCTTGTGGTATCCATGGAAACACATTTCCTTTCAAATTTCTGTTTGGGTTTCTCTGGCGTGTCAGTTTTTCCAAGCCACTCCAGAGATTCCAGGATTTCCTTTTGTCTTTTAAGGAACTTGGGGAAAGTGGTTCACTGGTGTGAAACTATTGCTTTGATTGACCGTGAAGGCAACCAGTCCTTCTTTACAGTGTAAGGTTTCTTGCGTTCTAAGGAATTAATCCCTCATGGAATCTTGATTGCACCAATATCTCCGAGCTCTGTGAGATCCACCAGGGCATTCTCCACATTTTTGATTAATTGAATTTTTTTTTTATTATTTGCTCTCAGGGAAAGATTTTTTTCGAGCCCTTCAATTATCTCCAAGGCAATTGTGGACTTATTTCCATATCTGTTCTCCAACATTGTGTGTATGCCCTCAGCAGTATCACATGATAAAAGATGGAGGTCTCTGGAAATGTTTTTTCTTTTCTCTCTCTTCTTCTCAGGTGTGGATCTGTCGATCTGTCGATCTATCTATCTATCTATCTATCTATCTATCTATCTATCTATCTATCTATCTATCTATCTATTTCTCTCTGTCTCTATATATCTATCCATCTATCTATCTATCAATCCATCTATCTATCTATCTATCTATCTATTTCTCTCTGTCTCTATCTATCTATCCATCTATCTATCTATCTATCTATCTATCTATCTATCTATCTATCTATCTATCTATCTGTCCGTCCGTCCGTCCGTCCGTCCGTCCGTCCGTCCGTCCATCCATCCATCCATCCATCCATCCATCTATCTATCTATCTTTTTCTCTCTGTCTCTTTCTATCTATCCAAACCTCCCTGCATTGTGAGGAGCTTCTGTGTCTTGATATCGGTGGCCTTTGTCTCCTCCTTTGGCCAGGTGATTATACTGGATTACTGATTTGAAGGCTTGGCTTTTTCCAAGAAATGATTCAAATAAATCAGCAAACATACAAACAACATCATTGAATTGGCAAATAAAAGAATTAAAAAACTATAGCAGTACATGTAATGATTAGCCAAAGAATGTCCAAAAAATATGGATCTACCTGTGCGTGGATTCATTTGAGGGTCAGATCAGGGATCGTATTTCTGTAGTTCATACGCTGGTTGAAAGGCATTTGAATGCAGTTTCAACCAATAAATATTCTGGAATTCCGCATCTCCACCTTGAGCAGAATCTCTTCAAATGGTGGTGGGCAGCAATTTGGGAGTCACCTTAAGGTTCTAGAACATGAACAAGTAAGAAAACCCCGATGCACACAAAGACACAGTGTGTCAGGGTAATTCATCACACAGAAATCAGCACAGAGTCTTTCAGAGTAAAGGTCAAACCATCGCCTACCTCAAAATTTTGATAAGTAACATAGCAGCAGGGTGTGCGACATGTCTTCACCTTCTTTTTCATTATTTTAAGACAGCTATTTTCTTTTTATTAAGCTTCACCCGAGTACTGAAAGGAAGTCTGCTTGAGTCCAACCGTGGGGACGTAGACGCTGCAGTCAGATGGAGTGAGGCTGACTGATGCCGAAACGTCTGATAGAAGTCAAATAGTTGCTGTTGGCTACAGACTGCTGCATTATTAATACGTGGCTTTTCTCTAAAGGGGGCATTTGGAGTTGCATTGTTTTTTGTTCAATTTTTTTTTCCTTTTATATCTCTAATTCATGTATGACACGCCAATAAAGCATCAATGTAGTCACCACTAGAGGAGTGAGGGTCCCCAGGGAGGAATTGTCCGTGGCTCCTCATTCTCACAGCAGCATCAATGTCTGCATCTAAATCTAGCACAAGAAATACAGCAGTTGAACGTATTTGCTTCCACAGTGCATTTAATATTTAGGGAAATGTTGTTAGTAAATATTGAGTTGACTGTCACTCTGAAACATTGGAGTGGACAAAAAACACAACTGTCAAAAAAGCTATTTGGAAAGGTGTGTGTATTTCCTCTTGCTTCTTGTAGCGCACCTACATTACCTGAGGGTAGTTGTTAAAGCTCTGCTCATGACAGGTTGTGGATGAAGCTGCTCGCTGTGTCTTTATCGGCCTGCACCTTGTTTGTGTGTTCGTTTCCAGCACCTGCCCGTGCAGCCTGCTCTCTAAACTCCCTAGGCTTCGATTAGGTTCAGTAGAGTCATCAGTGGAACTGTGCTTCCAAAGCTCACCACCCGCAAGGTCAGGGGGTCCTCAAGCACTCGTCATGTGATTAGCCTGAATATCACACACACTGTTATCCAGGCCTGACAGCCAGGCAGACGTACACAATAGAAATTGCTGTGCACTCCTTCTAGCTGTAGTTATACCTGGGTGACAGGTACCAAACTTTTTCAATTATACTTCCAATATTATATTCAGCACATTGACAAACAAAAATAAGAATTTTTAGTCCCCAAGAATTTAACTTTTGACCAGATTAACAGTAGTTTGACAGCCATTATGAAAACCTCAGAGTCTGCTCTGAAGCTGCATCTGTGTGACAGGTCTTATGCGACATGGACTCAACATGATGCATGACTGACAAGAGAGGGACTGAGATTCATCCCTGAGAGTGAAGCAAATCCCTGTGAAAACTGGAACGCTTGAGATGACGAATGACTCAAGAGGAGATCAGTGTTTAGAAACTGTCTCTGGAATTCACCATCATCCCATCAAATCTAAGCGCCGCTGGTCACCAGGTCACCTCAGTCTTTGTTTCACCTTGCACACTAGCTCCTACATGTTGCCTTTCCAAAAGTCAGATTATTTGAAAGTCGATGTTGTCCACTATTAACGAACAGTGGGGCATTCGTGCTGGCAGCGTTACTGAGAGGAGCTCATCAGGTCGGGAGGGGAGCGCACAGCTGTGAGGGCGCCCGGCTCGTTTGGATCCTGGTAAAACGAATGAAAGGACAATACTTTTGTCACTTGAGTCACAGTCAGACATTTTAATTGCTGCAAACTTGATTCTGAAGCAGACAAAAACAAATTGTCCAGCAGAGTCTTTCTACGAGGCGGCACGGTGGTCAGCACTGTTGCCTCACAGCAAGAAGGTTCCAGGTACGAGCCCCTGGTGACCCAGCCAGGGTGAACCCCACCTCATGCCCGAAGGCTGCTGGGATAGGCCCAGCCTCCCCGCGACCCTCAACAGGATAAGCAGAGGAAAATGGATGGATGGAGTCTGTCTGAATTAATTGTCAACATCAGACAACATTTTTCTATTAGTGAATAAAGCCATGCTAGACATTGTCTGCTTTTAAATTGAAAACGGTTCATTATTTTTTTACACAGACCCTCCAGAATGCTGCTATTCAGGCTCTCACAGTGTCTTCCCTCTCAGGAAGGACCCCAGACCCCTGACGCCCTTCATTTTGCTCCCTGGTCTGCAGTCTCGTTGCGTGCTGCTTCCCTCGTCAGGCCAGAATGGTGAAAATCTGGAATTCCTGGCCACATCATATCAGGCATTATTAACATTTGTGTTTTAGATACTAAATATGTCATTTACCTCTTTAAGGACCTGTTCTCTATCTTCCTCAAGCAGTGAGATTTTCAATATGCTCTATTATTTTAGTCATTTTAGTGATGACCATGATGTGACTTGATGATTGATTGATTGGTGTCTGGTGGACTTTTCTTTCCCAAATACAAGACAAAGGAAAAGAGTGTGTGAGTCCTTGCTTTGCTAAACGATGAGTAAACCCCCCCACGTGGATGTAAACTACATGTACATCCTCCCTTTGTTTTCCAGGCATGGCAAGTAGAACAGATGGCAACTGCTGCTGAGATGGATGGTATTGAGCAACCTCTATTGGATTTTTACTAAACAGACCAAATCAACCCCATATATTACCCTTTCCCCAGTGTTTCCTCGACGTAAGATGAAGTGTGTATCATTTCCCGGATGTCAAAGCACCTTTTATGCAATGAATATAAAAATGAGCATGTTTAATGACAGGACATTTCGATGGTTAATGACTCTTAATGAGGTCAGACGCTGGAAGTTTTCTATCTGAGAAAATGTTTGCAGCTCTCCGTCATCTGTTTGTCTTGGAATTTAAGATATTTCTCTCTAATTTTAGCACCCGCAGACTATTGGAACATTTACAGAGCACCGTGTAGCTATTCATGTTTGACAGGAGCAGTTACAGACTCATTAGTGATGCATTGCAGTGATGCAACGACATCTTTGGATGCTCTGATTAGCTTGATTGTTCTAGGTCACCATGTCTTTCTCAGCCCATTTATCCCTTGATTACTTTTGTAGTCCCTCCTGAAAAGTTCTCTTCTCTTAGTCATCGTGACAACACAACATGCGTGTTCAGAGTGACATCACATACTTGAGAGGTTACTTCCATCCAACCATAAGTTAGCGGTTAGTAATATCAGAGCAAATGTCATCATATAACTTGGGATCCATGAAGTTTGAGTTCAGTTATTAACGCTGTTGTGGTGAAACCACTGTTTCAGATTAAAGATTAAAAAAATCAAACAATTCCTCACAATTCAGAACCAATTTGACCCTTTAAACCCTTTCAGTTCAATGTGGATTGGAATCGTCTTGTGTGTGCTTGAGGAAGACAGGAGAGTCCAAAAATGCATCATTATGAACAAATCAAAAATACTCTACTTACATACGATACATCAGTCGAAACCTTTGAGCACTCCTACAGAGTAACTGAAACACAGGCGTCTGATGCGTTCAGGAACACGCCAGGGAGCAGGACTGAGAGGATGATGAGGAGTTCAGGGCCCTGACTGCCTCAGGATATGTGAATTTATGGAAATGAGCTGTTCTGCTCTTAATCTGCTTCATAGCTTTTCCTGCAGGAAGGGGTGCGACACTGCTTTGACTTCGGCTGATGGAGAGAACCCTCTGATGATTCCCACCAGGTTCCTTTGCATGCAGGTGTCAAAAATGTCACAAAGGGTTCTAAAGCTCCAACAGTCATTGTTGATGTTGTTTAACAACATTATTAATCCAGATTCCTGGATGCACATCGCTTGAGTCAACAGAGCTGCCATGTCTGCTTTCAAAGATGTCCGTTTGATGAAATGTGCCTTGGCATTAATCACTGCTCATTACAGGTTATTACAGGGGTGAAATGTTCTCCCCATCTTGCCCAGCTCTTCCAGTGTGTAGGTGCAGCAGTTATTAATCAGTCTTATAATCACTCTCACTCAGTGGTAATCAGCTAATGAACACAGGAGACGGTGTGGGTGTGGGTGTGGGTGCACAGCAGAGAGAATTCTCCTCTCTGCTTCCGTGTGTTTTGTGGACAGACAGAGAAGCGGGAGACTTGAATTTCATCGTCATGCATGTTGTCATGTTCACAACAGATTGTCCATGCATGCGTGTTATCCATCTGGAATGAAGGTGTCCGTTAGTTGGTGAAGAAGCTGAAGCTGCGTACCGCTTGCACGATGAGAGCAGCAAACCCCAGTCTGTGGGTGGCTTCAGCTGACTGGTGTTCCCCTCAGATGTGATGCTGGAGGAGGTTCAACTGAGGAGTTTTGAGAGTCTCTAATTGTGCCACCTGGTTCAGGGAAGCTCTGATCTGACTGTGACGGTGCTTTGTAAAATTATGAAGGTGACAAATAATGTGGCTTCAACAGCACTGCGCCTTCATTTGCATTCTGTGACAGTCGGTGCAGCACTGTTGCTCTCCCTGAGGACTGATAGTAACTGCAAGTGTCACCAGAGTATTTGATTTTTAAAGAAGGTTACTGCAGCAAAATATGACAGTCCCAGCCATAACACTTGAGCTGTTGTCACACACCTCCAGACCCCTCTGCCTATCACTCACTCATCAGAGTCGCAGCAGAACGACGGGGCTGCAGCTCAGTTCACTCCATCTTCTCCTGTCACTCCAACAAGTCGAAAGTGGAACTTTGGCCGCTCGTTCCACATGAAGTCAGGGCGGCAAAAAGTGTTGGATAGATAATAATTGCAGTCACCTGAACAATTTAAATACATTATTATTAATGCATCAGCCCAATTTGAATAGAGGCCGTCATCCTAGTCCGGACAACCAGTCCGACCTTCGCTGGTTCACCACCCGTTTAGTATTTGTACTACGTACCACAGCGTGCCTCAGGAAAAATACTGGAGTCGAACGTTTCTGTAGCTCCTGAGGCTTGTGTGCCGCACAAGCAGACTGTTGTGAGTGTGCCCAGACAAGCTGAGCTGTGAGAGTTTCAGAGTGATGAATACAGTGAGTCTCAGTATCAGATGAGGTGTTTATTGTTTAGGACTTCTTACGTGTCACCATTGTGGGGCTCCACCTCCCCGCTGTATTCATCCTGTCCTCATTCATCACTGCTCCATGGCCACAGGGCAAAGAAGATAGTAAGATGCTCTTGGATGTGTGTGTGTGTGTGTGTGTGTGTGTGTGTGTGTGTGTGTGTGTGTGTGTGTGTGTGTGTGTGTGTGTGTGGGGACCCGTTTGAGGAAGCGGGGACATTTTGGCCTGTCCTCAGACGCCTTCATTTTTTTATCTTGCAATATGGTGATTAAAAACAAGGAGAGGACAAGTACAAGGACATGAGCGGAAAATAAGGTTAAACAAAGTAACACAAAGACAAACCGTAAGAGAAAGTGTGTGTGTGTGTGTGTGTGTGTGTGTGTGTGTGTGTGTTTGTGTCTTACATCACAACTCACATCCCACATTCCAAGTGTACACAAACACTTATGGCACATTACATTTATTACGTTCTACAAACACAATAACACATTGACTCTATTGCACCAAGGGAGAAATACACAGGTCAGTCCATATTCCTTTGTTGTTCTTCCCTCTTCTATGAGCATGACTTCAATAAGGGTGGATAATCACCTGTTGCTAAATGTTCTGGGTATGATGATGAATGAGAACGATGATGATGAAAATGTCCACAGTCCCTGTGTGTAGTGATTCCTTGCACTTGAAAATAAGTGATAGTCGTTGAAGGTCCGGTTCTCTCGTCTCAGGGTCTAGGAGAGTTTGGAGCGATCGGCTCTACGGCTTGAAACCCACCAGTAACACTGCATGTTGCTAACTGGTGGCTCCTCCAGGCTGCAGAGGCTGTCAGGGACATTAATTGTTAAACAGAAGGTTGTTGTGTTGAAGTCATGCATCCATGATGCAGCTTGTTCAGAACATAACAGCAGTTGTATACGCAGCAGAACTCATCTCCCATTGGGATGGAAAGCCAGCGTAAAATCCCCTGGATGGAGGAAGCCATGATGAAGCTCACCTCTCGTACCTCGTCCCTGTGGCACCCTTTCTCTCCAACATGAACTGTTTATATATAATAGATGTTCTGCCAGGTTCACAAAGATGACCCTCTGGGCAACCGTTAGCACAACCAGTGTAGCTTTACGAGTTGTGGTTGCGGTTCAACTGAGGACAAATCACCAAGTTTGGAGGAGAGAGGACTGGCACTGCTGCTGCTGTGACGGCTGCAGGTGGACAGAGCCACAGGTAGCATGGAGGGAGTCACTGAGGACACGTATCCATGTTGGAGACGTCTGAATTTGTGTTTGTTCTTTGGAGGAAGCTGGGATGAGAGGGGAGCATCTGTTCCTAAAACGAGGTTTTGGTGGGTGTAGACTATGGATCTTCACTTGCAGAGGTTGGCTGTCACTGTTCTTTTTTTTTCTAATAATTTAAGGACACATTCAAAGGGCAGCCAAAGGGTCGAGCATGTTTTCTCAGGTAAAGGTCACAGTGGTTTCCAGAGCTGCTGACAGGTGATCACATCACTAAAACAGTGGCACAAACCACCTTGACAACATTATCCTGAAAAAAAAAACACTGCAAGATGTTTGAGATATTGAAATATGTTTAGCTACGTCCGTCTCCAAGTTTGTCCTTGAACAAAGAGAGAATAATGTTCTTTACTATCAAAGGACTTCACTTAACTTGTCTGTTCAAGTGAAAAAGGCATTTCTAGGTTCATTTACTTAGAGACCTCCTCTGATATGAAAAATGAAAGACCCTTGAACCCGACAAGTTTAGACTCCTCCACCTACAGATCGTGTGCACAGAAAAGGGGAAAAAGGAAAATCTCCACCAAAAGTCAGTAGATGTTTGATTTAGCGAGTGACAGATGTAGAATTGATGCGGTTGCTGGCTGTGGATGGCCAGCTCGCTGCAGACAGGTCAGGCTTTGGCAGAAGCTCTGTTGGAGGTGATTCCACCCCTCCACCCCCCACCCCAGGGGAACAACACAAATGAATACATTTTTTTACACCAGGTTTCCAAAGCTGGCTTGGCCAGAGCTGACGTGTTCCCTGCTACGCTCTGACAGATTTCCACAGCTGACACCGACAATCTCTCTTCCCCCAGATTTGGATTGATGTAAAGCAGCTCTCGCCTTATTCATTTGCCAAGCATTGAGTGGGTGTGATACAACTCTAAGCATTCATTATTTTATGTAACATGACAAGACACATTGTTGCAGAGGAACATTTGGAACATTTAAATAGGTTTATGTCTCTGGCAGCTCCCACAGGATGCAGACAATCACAGAGTTCCAGGCCTCAATGAAAATCTTCCTGAAGGAGTGACCGGGGTGAAATACAACCTCCAAACAGATGTGCTGATGCTTTAATATTTGGGTCCTAATTTGACCCATCTGAGTGGCTGTGTGCTGTCGCCATGCTGTCAATCAACGCCCTGTGGCTTCCAGTCTGTCACACATCTCTGCTCCTCTGAGCCATCACATCTCTTGCTGTGCTGGAGTCAGTTCAATGATCGTGTCTCTGCCTCTGATTGGAAGGCAAAGATCACCCTGACAAGTCTGGACAGCTCATCTTTCAAATGTGATTTGTTAACTTTTGTTAAAATTCCTCTCATAAGCTGCGGGACAGATGCTGCTTCCGCTGCAGTGCGATTGAAACGAACACAGCTAAATGCTTAGAAAAAGTTAAGTAGAGGGACAGAGAACCAAGATCAATGCAAAAGTTCAACTTCAATCATGTCCATCGGTCGGTATTATGACAGGGAGACACTCACTCTCCAGTCGGTGGACTTGTACAGTCTTGTGGGATCCAATGCAGCAGCTTTGTGGACCAGGGTGCAGTTGTCCTTTTTCTATTATTCTTGTTATTGTCAGTGCGACTTCAGAGGCAGCGACTGTTTGCTGCATCAAAAGCTGTTCACTGATCTTGTACAAGAGGAGCAGTTCCTGATGACAGAGTTCATGAGAGAAGGTGCACCATGTGACAGCGCCTGTCCTCTTTTATGCAGTCCTAGGTCAGTCCTTCTCAGCAGTGTGTTATCACGGAGATAAACAGGTTGTACAAGGACATCGTGCAGCTGTTGGGCACTTTTCTCATCCAGCTTTCATGACAATTTAGCTTCTCGTTTATCAGGATCACCATGTTCATGTCACACTGATTTATTAGAGTTGAAACATCTTTTAAACCATAGAGTGACAAGCTGCCATTTAGCAGGTTCCCACAGACGCAAAGTTAGAATGAAGCATTCGACCAGTACCTGAGTCACAAGGCATTCTTATGCCAGCAGTTCGCAGTGATCTGAGATGTCAGAGATGGCTGCCACCACTGCACCACCACCCTCACCCGCGGTCGACCTCGGTCCTGGTAGGTGTCACCATCGTTAGTGAGACGATGACTGTCAGGCTGCATGATTGTAGTTTTCTGGGAAATAATGATGAGGCGAGTGATGCTGATGTCATCCTGGGGCTGTGTCTGAAATCCCTCACTGCTGGCCAGGTCATAGTGAGAGTTATTCCACTCTAGGGGCCCTGTTTTAATCATGGCGCCAGCCGGCACTCGGTCAAGCTCAAGCGTCATCACTAGTTTCAAACTGGCACCTATTCAAAGTGCTCCAGCTGCTCCATCAGGTGCTCCAGGCGTTACTGGGGCTGGTCTGGTGCCTCCATGGTGCCTTGATGTTGAGGAGCAGCAGGAGACGTTTGCTCCATAGACAGTGAGAAGGGAAAACTGTGGCATGGTGTGATATACCATCATGCATTGCAAGTAGACAGCCACTGAGCTCCAGCCAGAGTGAGTGCGGGGGCGTGGAGAAGTGGCTATTTGACTCAGCCGGTGTTTCCTCTGAGGGCAGCAAAGTGAGCCTCGAGAGTCCCCGTGAGAAAGATCTGTCCTTTGTTGAGTGTTCTATCATTTCGGCCATTCAGGACATTAGTCGGTTAAATTTTGTGTTATTTTATGAAACTATTTGGAATTGCACCTGATGTCACAGATCAGTGTTAACACAAGACATTCACAGTTGCTCAGTAACAGCTAACAACTGTTCTGCTGGCCAGTGGAGTCCCACTGCTGCTTCAGGAAAATTCTCTTCAATCTGTGGGCCGTCAGGATGAACATGCATTGGAATCGATGGTTTCCACTGACTTTGGCTGCTGTCTATTCAGTGTCTGGATGAATGTCACCACCGTGAGCTGATCTGTGCTGCTGGGCCACAGCATGCACGGCTGGCAATCCTGGATCTGTAATGAGCCTCACAGCCAAGGGCCTCCACTCATCTGTTGTACTGAGGTCCAAGTAGAAACACAGGAGGCGCTCAGCTTTGGCGAGCGATTGGCTCGTCTTAGGCTGTGGTGTTCTAATAATGATTATGTTTTTGAAGCACAATCAGAAGTTGAAAGAATCTTGTTTTTTTCTTGTTTTTTTTATGTTGCATTTATTTACTTCCGTGGCCCCGCCTGTATAACTTGGGGTGGTGTTCCAAGCTTCAAGCTTCAAGCTTTCATGAAATAGTTTGGGGACTTCTTTGTTTAATAGCTCCTAATAATGAATTAGACCTGAAGTAGACGGGTGAAGAACCCTGGAACTATAGAGCAGTGCAGCCATTCCTTCAGCAAGGGCCACTAACAGAAAACAGGGAATGTGGACAACAGTAAAGCAGCTTGTATCAGGATTACACTGGAACTGATGCCACTCTAAGTACAGGACACCCTTGTTTGACTGAGTGCTTTCTCATGTCTCCATGATGGAAATATTTAAGGTCACCTTACCCAATATCTGCTGCACCCTCTTCATCTCTGATTATCACATGACGGCTTCAAACACTCCAGAATGTCACTTGAGACATTCAAGCATGAGGATTGTCTCCTGTTATATATTTCCTCTATAAATATTCCTTGATGTGAAATTTGACCTTCCGAGCACCGCACATCAAAGGATGCTGCCTCTCTGTTGTCACAACAACAACAAAGCATTCAACCAGAATCCGAACCAGCTCTATCGTAGAGCCTGTGTGCACAAACCAGGAATTTGTCTCCGCTTTGTTGCTATCAAGGTCCACACTAACATCCAAGTATAAAAGGAAAGCAGGGGTAAAATACTGGCTGTACAGAATAAATTAATCTAACAAGTAGAAACATTACTACTTCTGACAGACAGTCCAATGGTGAGGAGAGCAAACACTGCTCGTTGTCATCTGTCATATGCAGTGAGGTAGGAAGGTAGGTGGCCTCAGGTTCAAAAAAGATGATCAAGTTAATTTTGGGCCTGAATCAGCTACTTGATGGAGGCGTCTCCAGTTGGAGTCTGGTTTGAATGGATTATCTGCATATGTAATCCTGTGTGTGTGTGTGTGTGTGTGTGTGTGTGTGTGTGTGTGTGTGTGTGTGTGTGTGTGAATCAGAAGCTGCTTTGAGAGAAACAGCGATAGCAGTGAGCTGAACAGGCATCATCATTATCAAATGGGGGCTGTGTTAGCTTGTAGCAGCTCGCATTTACCCCACTTTAAACAGTAAAACTTACAACATCGAATCCACATCGCTTCCACCTTTTTTGCGATGACCTCATCCAGTGGGTCTCCAAGTTTGTTTGTGTCTGAAGTTTCTTTGAGCTTAAGTCTCAGTTTGCCACTGAAATGGTTCAGGATCAAAGACAGGACTGTAGTTCTGAGTCTGCTGGATCATCCTGTGAGTCCATTTGGAAACGATAAAACGTTTACTATCATTCAAATGTGTCTTTACGTATGTGGTCTAGTATTTTGGTTTGAATTGTACATATTGAAATCCTCTACTTTGCACCAGGCCTGCATGACTTGCGTTGTTTTCGTGACATGGATTTTGTACGATGGCGCACTTTCACTCTTTCATTGACAAGGTCTGGAACCGAAGCTGCCATCGCTGCTCCTGCTCATTCACACAGCCCTCACAGTGACGGTGAACTCCTTTGGGACCAATCAACAATCACATCAGCATTAACATGCCTGACAGTGTAACAGATTGATTTGCTGTCATATAATTAATTAAATACACGGGCATGTTCAGAATCCTGCACTCACCATGGAGCTGGATATTGAGTTCACTTAGTATACTGAAATATTACATCTACAATAATATAGTCACCACTTTCAGATGTCTCCATATATGGTGGGAAATATGCATGGAGGCACAGTTTCTCCGCACATGTTTTGTTTTCAGTGGATGCCAGATATTGTGTTTATGTCTTCTTGAGGACACAGAGTTTGTGCCTCTGGCCTCTGGCGCGTTGATCCCAGTAAGAGAGCGACATCTCAAATGTCATTTGTGATGTCCCAGTTGAAAACACACTGTACTCTTATTTTCTGCACTGCCAACGTTTCTCCTCTGCTCTCGTGCCAATAAATCAAGTCAAAACTTGTTTTCAGTTCTTCAAATATGTGTGATTTGCTAAATCAAATGCTAATAAATGAACTACACTTCCTGTTTTAAGTGACCCTTTGTAGTTTCAGAAAACAAAATTAAATGCCACATGTCATCAGTCATGGGCTGGTTAGCACTGTTACCTCACAGTTGCAAGGTTTTGGGTTCAAATCCAGCAGCTGGTCTTTGTGGGAGGAGTTTGCGTGTTCTCCACCTGTCCCCAGGTACTCTGCCTCCTCCCACACAAACATACTTGTTAGGTTAATTGGAGACTATGAAATGCCTGAAGGCGTGACTGTGAGTTGTCTATACATGTGGGCCTGTGGTCTGGGGTGACACCACCCTCACCACCAAGTAGCTGACTATGAATGGATGGCTGTCATCAATCAGAAACTCTGAAATATAAGTGATGAATATGAATCCACTCGAACCTTCTTGCTGTAAGTGCACCACTGCACCACCGTGCCATCCAATACGAATACATACAACAGAAGTACCCCCCCCCCCCCTCCTTAAGCTCAGGTCCTCTGGTAGTCTAAGGTTCCTGCAGTTCCTCAGCTGGTCCTGGACTGAGCTCTTCTGGACTGAAACTTCAGGTGGTGTACCTGGAACCTGCTGGAGCCACTCTCCCATTTTGCAGTCACAGCCCCCAGTGGCACCACTGCTGCCTTCACCCCCCACATCTCCCCCACCCCCTGATATCTATTCAGGTCCTGGAATCTGTCCAGGAATTCAAAACTCAAAATTTAAAGCTGATAATGGAAAATGTTTATTCACTTTTGATTTTGTTTTTTTTCCTTGGCTAAGAGGAAATGGAGGGCAGTCATTGGTCTCTGGATTTGAGTGGTCAGGGGAGGGAACAATGCCGCTCAGGCATGAAGGCAGGACCGGCTAGTGCTGTAAGACCAATGAAACACCCCAAAAATCTGTTCTGTGTTTCACTGGCAACCACTGAGGAGAAGGAAGCATCCACCTCGCTCCTGGTAACAGTCCAGCTCCTGGTAACAGTCCAGCTCCTGGTAACAGTCCAGCTCCTGGTGCTCCTTCTTCTAGTGCTGCTGTCTCTTGGATGCTCCATCTGTCACCATCACCTTCTTGTGTTGCTGGTCCATCAGCACCAGGTCCGCTTGGTTAGCCAGCACCAGTTAATCAGTCTGGATCTGTAATTCTCCCAGGATCCTAGCAGGGTTGTTCTCCACCACCTTAGAAGGGTCCATCCTGACCTTGGCCCAGACTCGGACTGGATGTTCTGGTCCGCTATACAGCTGCTTGGTTCTGGTGCTCCATGGAGGCTTTTCCTGCCTGCATATTCCCCCATGCTACTATGTACTGAACGGTCTCAGGTACACCTTGACCCAGCCTGCTCCTGGGGTCCTGTCTGGTGGTCTAGAACTTATGCTCTTCTGCCAGTCCAGCCTTCTCAGGCCCCTGGTAGGATTTGACAATCAAACCCCTCAGGACAATGCTAGAACATGGACAACCTTGTACAACCTTAAAGACTGGACTTGGCCTTGCATGCCATGTCAGTCAGTCTATCTCCCCTCCAGCTCACTGGCACCCAGAAGAGAAATCAAATATCTGCTCTGCTTTCTTCTCCTCAGTGGTTGCCAGTGTAACACAGAACAGATTTTGGGGGTTTCATTGGTCTTACAGCACGAGCTGGTCCTGCCTTCATGCCTGAGCGGCATTGTTCCCTCCCCTGACCACTCAAATCCAGAGACCAATGACTGCCCTCCATTTCCTCCAAAATAAAAAACAAAATCAAAAGTGAATAAACATTTTCCATCATCTGCTTTAAATTTTGAGTTTTGAGTTGAATAATTAGGAGATCTTCCACCTGCTGTATTTCCACCACATTCATCTGGGTGTCCTCCAGTCCGTTGAACAATCCTTGATGTGATAGTTTCTGCTTTTACCCCTGGAACTTTTCTGCCTCCTCATTGGATTCTTATCCTGGTATTTAAATTCACCATCCTGGCCATCCTCTTTTGAAAGCACTTTGGTCAACAGTTGTTGTTTTCAAATGAACTGATTTGTGACGTTACATGAGGAGAGCAAAGGGATGACAAACTGCAGTTTGGCCTGAAAATGGCTGGAACATGTCTGATTGTCCTTTTGGCTGCAATGCGCCCTTCCTATGTCATCTGCTCCTCTGCTGTTGTGGTGAAATATACTTAAGCCTCAACAGTCCCTTCCATTTAGCCCTCTTTCAGATGGTAAAATACAGCTATTCTGCCCTTCCACTCGAACAATCTCACTGCATTTAGCTGGAGACACTGCACAAGCCCTTAAGGGAGAAAATTGATCCTTATGCCTGCTAGTGTCTTCTTGTCTCTCTCCTCTGTCACTGAACAAATATATCCTTTGAGCTTTCCCATTTTCTTGTCTTTAAAAGAAAACTGACTTTTCTCGCCCTCCTATATTGTCTCATTTTCTGTGGCGTTGGTGTTTGTTGAACCTCTGCAGAGAACTTGCTTTAATCCTCTTGGTTTGAAGGGGGCAGAGGCACAGAATCAGGAGGAATTAGGACCGCCACCTTTCGCCTCCTGCTGTGGGTGGATTCATAGAAAACAGGTAAAAAACCTCAGCAGCCAAGCAAACACTGTCAAGTACTCTCAGTGAAAGGGAAGTGACACAGACCATCTGAGGCTATCACGATAACCATTTTGCGTTTTTCCTGTTTAGGTGTTTGTGGAATTAACCGCTTCATGGGCGGCCAGATTTCTCATGCACCCTCAATGTCTGTCCAGTCAGAGTAATGATGTGTCAGCTCCTCTGCCTTGTGAAAAACTTTGAAAGGAAACCATAACTCAAGTACATCTAAGGTGAGAAAAAGATGGAAAATAGCAGAGTCCATAGTCGTCTTGAGCTCTAGTGTCTTCGTTCTTCAATAATAATTTGCAGCTCTACTGTCCTCTAGAGGAGAGTAAAGCTCAGCACAGCCCACCTCCAGCAGCCTCTGCAAGAGAGAGAGAGAGAGGGGAGACAGCCACACACTCAACACCCTCCTTTTATTCAGGACCATTTTATTCATTTTGCCATTCACCTCCCTTTATTCCCTTTCTGGTCCTCAGGCATATCTGTTCAACTGCACAATGCATTGTGGGATGTGTAGGTGTGCAGCATGACTCAGTGACGCCTCAGACACACGGTGGAGTTCTGTTTTATTAATCAGCTCCATCCATCCCTGCTTCAGCACGTCTAAATGTTCAGGGTTTTTCAAGTCTGCTTTTACCTGACAAGAAAGCGGAGCTGAATGAACTCTTAGAGAAGCTTCCATCAGACATGGAGGGTGTCGTATCATAGGACAATTTCACTCTGCTGCTCCACTCTCCTCAGCTAAACCTACGAGCAAGACCTCCGACCCAAGACTGAAGAAGGTATGAGAGGCACAACACCGCCACAGACCTAGGCGCTCACTCAGAGACCTGCTGCTGTCATTCAGTGATGGGGCTTCATCACTGAGAAACTGCGGAGACACTTTTTCTTTCAAACACAGCCATTAATGTATTTTTCCTATGAATATTATGATTTTACCTCAAAGCCACATAAAGCCTTTATCTGGCATCAGTGTGGCCTGTAACACCAGGTCCCACATCCTGTGTCTGCAGTGGGTGCATGTCTGGCCCATCAAACCAGGCTAGATCAGCCAGACCGCCAGCAGCAGGCGCACGCCATACACACGCCTGCCTATGACAGTGAGGAGGAGGGTGGACACAAATGCAGAGGCGCGGAGGCAGGAGGACATGTGCAACTTAGCTGAAGAGCAACTACACGCTGGGAGCCGAACAGACGACCTGACAATGACTGAACCGGAAAACCGACCTAAAATACCCAATCCACTAATCGACATCAAGACACAGTTGGGCGGGCAGGAGGCAGTTGACTGGCTGGAGCAGCACTGGGGCCGACAAGGGCTCACGAGCCAGTCAAGGCACAGGCAAATGTGACAAGTGCATGAAGACACAGGAGGGAAGAGCGTCAAAATAAAACAGGAACTGACAAGTAATACAAGAAAACAAGGAGCAAAACCACAACACAAGAGCAAACAGCGGACATCGTCTGGATGAGAGGGAACTTTAGCACAGGAGGCTGGCAGTGTCTCCTGATGTGGATGTTACATTGTAGTCACATCCACAACATTTATAAGAGATTCAACATTTTCAATATGTCTTTCAAAATAAAAGCTTCCACAAGCTCTTTGTTTTAGAAATTCATTCATTCATTCATCCATCCGTCTCTCCATTATCTATGCTGCTTATCCGTTAACGGTCGCGGGGGGCTGGAGCCTATCCCAGCTGACATTTTATGAGAGGCGGGGTCCCAGTCAGTCACAGGGTCAGAGGGTCATCAGGAGCAATTAGTGGCTCAGTATCTTGCTCAAGGACACTTGGACGTGGTCGCGGGGGAAGTGAGGATCGAACCAGCAAACCTTCAGTTGCTAGGCGGCCACTCTACCCCTGAGCCACGCCACCCCAGGATTAATTCATTTAAACGTATGTGAAGAATCTTGTTGTGTAGCTAGATACCAAATTTCAACTCTTTCCAGGCTTTATTGTGAAAGAAATCATAGAGTCCAAGCAGAGATCCAATGGGGTCAGCTATATTAAAGTAAAAGAAAAGACTGTTCTGTGGAGAGCTTCACAAAAGCCCACTCCTGGAGAGAATCGAGCAGAAACTCCAATTGCCTTACAAATGATCTTATTTTTGAAATAGAAAAGGACAGGCCCGTCTCTCTCTCTCTCTATTTTTCACACTTAAGCTAAAGTCACGTTGAAAGTAAATATAAATCAAAAGTAATATATGTCCTGAAAACGCATGTATTAATGAGAGTTCTTAAAGACACGCTCCATGTAGAAAGCTAAGACTGCTGGAGGCAGCAAGTGTGAACAGTGGTACCGAGGGAGATGCAGCAGTCAGCGATGCAGACGTGCCGCAGAGGGAGACGCAAGATGTGTGTCCCAGGCGTAACACAGTTAAGCTGCATGACTGCGAGCGTGTCCAACCAGCTAAAATTGACGAGCCAACACTGCTTTGAAAATATAGCATTAGAATTCCTCCTATAATCAGATGTGGCATGGATTTGATGTGCTCTTGCTTTGGATAATGAATACAGACAGCGAGGAACATTCCTAAACAAATTGTTCAGTCTAGTCCTTTCTTTTACAATATATTGTCATATTACAGGGCAGTCACGATGTATTACACTTGGAGCTGTCATGACCATGAGATGCAACTCATCTAAGATAAAAAAGTCACTCATTCATTTGATGGACTGCTGTCAAGGCCACAGGCCTTTGTGAGGATGGTGGGTTCTGGTGGAGTCCCACAGGGCAGCAAACAAGCACCGTGAGCATGACTCAGTGACGCCTCAGACTCTGCTGCTTCAAAAACAGTGGCTCCATGATTTATGTTCTGGACCAGGACTTGGGGATAATGTTTATCCAAGCCATATGGTAGAGAAGGACGCTTGTGCTCTGTTTACGTGGCAACTGCTGAGTCCTGACTGGAGGAAACATATGGGCTCAGATCAGTCTCATAATGAAGTGGTCCAGACCCAGTGACTCACGACATATGTTATCGGATTTTTCTGTACATTTTCTCTTCCCCTATCCATTTAAGTTTTCTATGAAACTTTCTCCACAAAGTACATTGTGCTGGAGTCAGATGTGGGATTTTAACACTTTCATGTGATGACGGTTTCAGGCTTCGGCACTTTAATCATCATTTTAGCAGTTTAACAGGCTGCTGTGCCGGTGCCGAGGGATCAAGAGGATTCAAGTGTAATTTACTCCATGTAATTCTTCACTTGTCAGCACAGTCTTGCTCTTGACTCAGAGCTTGACTGAATTCCCATCAGCAGAGTTCAAAACAATTCCTGATATACCTGCCAAGAAGCCATCTTACTTTATGAAGTTCGAGGCAGTGCTTCAAATCGTTCGAAGTATAGGACACACCTGCAGTTATTCTGCATGTTCTTTTTCTCTTTGCCCTTTTTCAAGTCTCTGCATTAATTCACACTTAATGTAGCTTTTGTAGCTTAGCAACAGAGTGATTAAGTGGTGCACAACAGGAGTCTAGGAGGGTGAGGGCTAATGGACCAACATGGAGACATGTTGTTATCATTGCTCCTTTTAGACACAGTTTTATTGTGTAGTTCTGTCTTAATGACACATAAACACCCCTGTTAGGAGACAAAAGGAATCTGAGTGTGGCCTTTTTAGCAGTGACGGTACTTTACTGGTGGACACGAAAGCTTTTGTCTCGCAACTAAGAGACAAAGTTGACTTTTCATCCTGCAGCAGCACAAATATCAGTTACGCACCTCAGTGTTTATGCCGCTACTGTTAGAAATGTGTCATTTGTAAAATTGCTGTGAGTGTTACCACATATTTGCTGCTTGCAGTTTCAGACGCAGAACTGCAGTCAAATGCACGTGTACGTGTCCGTCCAGTCAAAGCCCCCAGCGAGCTATCAACCTCAGGTACAGCAGTGGTCAATGATTTGCTCCGGGTCTAGACTCCAAGCTGGTCAGACGCCTTTTTCACTCCTCTCATGCAGCAGATTGGCACTTGTTGACAAAAATCCCCGTCTGCACCAGGTCTAGGCAGGCCCGTGTCTCAGCTGAGCCTCACAGTGCAGGCATCCATTCATCCATCTACCATATCAAGTGAATCATAGGGGCCCAGCAGGTTGTTGGATTCACACATAGAACCTTCCAGCTGGGAGGCAAAGGTGCCAACATTGCACTGCTGTGCAAGTTTGTCGATGTATTTTTTTTTTGAACAATCGGTTCTGCACATAAAAAGGCAATTTTGCCCAAAAAGGCACTGACTAAAACAACACTGGTCCTGTTTAACATCACCTACCTGTCAGGCCGAAGCAGCCCCGACCCCTGGAGCCCTGGACCTGGACCACCAGGCCTCTGAGGATCACCTTGAATTTGTCACTGAGGAGAATAAACCTTTACTGATCCCCCAAGTGGCAAATTCATCGTGTCACAGCAGCAACAGATACGAAACAAGACACACAGAAAGGGTAACAGTATCGCTGTTCCTATGCGCACCAACAGCAATAAGTAGAGCAATAAATCAAGATATTTTATAGCCTGCGTGTGTGAGTGTGTGTGCATGCGCTTTCCAGATTTTATTTTACTGATGACATGACAACATTATAGTAACATAACCTAGCACCTCTTGTTTTTTTAACTTGAGGGGATGACACACAAAGAAAGCCAACGCAAGTGCAGAAGCGGCGTGAACTCACTGCTCCTCAAGGTCACGTTTGGCTGTTTGTTTGCTTTAGCAAGGTTTGAAAGTTTGACTTTGTTATTGCGGGAAAAGTCCTGCACAGCAACCACAAGAGACGCCGCGGAGAGAAGAGTGTTGAGCGTGAGCTCAGCAAGCAGACTGAACGCCAGGCGGAGCCTTACATACTTAGCCCTGATCAGACAAGGCTGCTCCGAGGTCAGGCTGATGCCAGGGAACCTCTGTGGCCATCTGACATGGCAATAAAACCCAGATTTGATGCACATTTTATTACTTTCATGGTGAATGAATTACATTCATGGTAAATCTGTCATATTTAGCAAAACTGCAGCCTGATTGTCCTTGTTATTGAGATCCATGGCGGATAAAATCAGTCTTTACACGTGACTGCTTCTCAAGAGGTTTTTTATAAAAGAAATGATGCTGCTTCACCATTGGAGTCTCCTCACCCTGAGGGAGAGAGCAGCCCCTGAACCTTCAGCATCTGTCTTGAACGATTCTGTAAATCTTGAGTTTGCTGATTAGATGCGAGTTCAGCGGGGAGACGAATCATCGGCAGCAGTAAGCTGCACTTGGGAGCTTTGTGTGAGTACGAGTGGGAAGGTGTGTTAAAAAAAACAGACACTTCAGAGACTTCAGCTACTATAAAAAAGTTTTTGGTGGAAAAGATTTATAAGTCTGGTTGCTTTTAATACAAAGTCAAAAGAGTCAATGCTGTGTCATCCCCTGAATCCAAAGTGAGACTTCTTTCTGCCTTTGATAAGACTGGAACATCTTATTTTGCTGAGTGCTGAATGAGAACGCTGAGGAAGCCCCTGCCTCTGCCTCCCTCTACAGTAATGCAGTGTCTTCTCTTGTTCAATGGATCACAACTAATTTTCTAATTCTAACTTTTAAAATCCATCATCCTCTTCAGCCTATCATCATCTGCTTTGGAGAGTGTGCGTCAAAGGCTTCAAACATGGTTTTATGACGACCATGGCAACCCTCTATCACTCCTCCCTACCTCAGCCTTGGGAGTGATCCATCATGACGGCGTTTAAAAGAAGCAGGAGAGAACACACATTCACATGACTCCGGCTTCCAGAGCCCGGGGGGCCGAGAGGAATCGGTTTGACTGGTAGACAATAAATCCTGCATTATCCCTTCATGTGCCATCTTGTTTGTGACAGAAGTACATTTTTATCCTGCTGCATTGTGTTGTAATCTGTGTCATATTGAATTTTACTTCCCATTGTCCAATAATCCTTCACAATGGCTATTCTCAGCGACAGGGACCCCAAGATCTGCATGTTCTAGACACCGATGTTGCACTGACAAGGGTTCTTCTGATGGAGCCATTCACAATCACCAAAACTTTTTTTTTTTTTTTTTTTTTTACCACCGGCTATGAGTCTTTCACATCTGTAGGGATGGGAGCAGGGTCAGTACAGCACCAGCACTTTCTAGTCATGATACCAGTCAGTGCATGAAGATATGGACGCCCAGGAAGGCCTGACAAGGGGTTGCTCTGACTCACCAGCGTGAAGGCAGTTAAGGAAGGCAGAGAATACAACTCTTCTTGCCAGAGGCGTCCAGAGGAACACCTTCCTCCTCTTCTTTTAAGGCCTTTTCATTCTCTGCTTTTCACTTTGCTCAGTGGTGAGGCAAAATCATTTCTATCCATTCCAATAACTCCGAACATTATAGGAAAAATGGCAAGTGGCCCTGAAGGTGGACGAAGGCGGATGAAGTTGGATTGGAAGGGGATATGCAGTGAACGCTCTGATTACTTTGGCCAGACTTTCTGGGGAGTTTGAAGTCACTTCAATGGAGGAATTCTTCAGTTACGTAAATATACGGGTGTCATCAATTTAAAATATATTTGCACACAAATGTTTGAAAAGGGAAATGTGAGTGTAGTGTGATCAACAGCAAACATGCAGGTTTATGTTCTCATGCCATGTCATGCTACTGTACGGCCCACTGATATTTGGGTAGCCTCACTTGTAATTTGCCTCTGTTCCTGGACTTGAACTCATCCCAAAATACTGAGAATTGAATCCGTTACAGAAGTGCAGCGAATGTGGAATATGTAAATGCAAATTTCCTGCACGACAGCTTTGCACACCTTGTCTGGTGTGAATTATCCACATTGCTGTGCTGGTATTCATCCAAAAAAGAAGTAGAAAAGAACAGAAATAGTCGAAAAAAATGACCTCAAGTTGTAGCAGCAACGTGAGGCTCCTTCTCATGCAGAGAAGGAATGAAAACGTTTCCCGGTGAGGGGAGAGTTGCAGTGAGCAGGGACCAGGAGCCCCACCTGTAGTGGCACATCAGTCAGTCTCACTTGGATGTCAGTGGAACGCTTTTCACGTTGATTTGAAACATTGGTGGGATATAAAGCACAAAAACCACAATTTCAAACAAGTCTCAGTCAGAAATCAACAGACGGCACCAAAACACGCCCCTGTTGGCCTTTGACAGCTGCCAGTTAATCCTGCACAAGCAGAGCAAACATGGAAATGACAACTTGGGGAATCACAGCAGAGTCGCAGGGATGATGGCCAACCGGGAAGTTAGCATCTCCAGTAGTTCACTTGACCAACGCCAAAGGGATCTTAGTTACGTGGATTATGGGTCAGTGCTGAAAATATAAGCATGGATGAACTACGCTGCATACACACGACTTCAACAACGTCCCCACAACTACAGGAGTCTGCTCTTCCTTCTGCGTGGTGCCACTTGTCTCCTCTACGGCTTCAGAATTCACTGGAGTCGTTATTAACAGGAGGCAGAAATAGTAGAAAAAAATGACCTCAAGTTGTAGCAGCAGTGAGAACACAGGCCTGTGTGAGCGACTGATGTCGTTTTAGGCAGTGAACAGGAAATCCCTTCGACTTTGACAAGCCGACCAGACACTCAACAATCCAAATTACCGTGGGTCTTAGGTCTCATTCCTGGGCCAGACAATGACAAGGTCCCTTAAACCAGTTTTCAAAATGGTTGAGCTCTTTAAACTGCCCTGAACGGATAAATCTGAAAGCGTCCCAAGCCTTCTTTCTGTTGATATGTGCAGTGGTAGTTGTACGTGGGTGTAGTTTTAGACCAGCAGGAGCCACTATGGTAGGTGGAGAACGCGCTGACGTACAGCTGATGTGAAATGATGCGACTTCATGAGCAGTTCATTCAGACATAAGCTGTGCATAGATTGTCAGTGATGGCTTGGCTTCCTTACACCTCCGACGCTATGTTGGAGACACTCAGTTCACAAGTACTGTCATTTACTCGGTGCGTTATTGTCATCTCCTGCTATTTGCACATCTCCACAATTCACAAGCAAATATGGCACTATCATATCTCAGCCTTCCTGTTTTTCGTCATGCACACTGTATTTTACACACAATGGCCAGTGTTTGAACACACACCATCTGTGGTATGTCCTGCTCCTCTCCACAGAATCACCCTGGTGTCTCTGTGTTGGGATATTTACTCATTACGTCCTCCAGGATATCATTTCGAAAGTGGGATGTCCTGTTAACAAATGATTTGTCTTCCTTTCCCACATAAAAGATGAGCGTGGGACCGAAAGAGTGCATGCACCCGTCCTTATTCATAATGTAGAAGGAGGAAGGATGCTGCCTCTGGATTAGGCAGCTCTGTCCGGTCGCCTGCAGCTGGGATCACCAAATAAATGATATTTCTTCATGTTGAGGCATCGCATTATAGGGAGATCAAGGCTTTGCTTTTTGCATGAAAACAGGCCTGCGGTTAGATTCATATTGCCTGTCAGAGTGTCTGATAGGCTTTAAATGAATAATGTGACAGAAAAAAGGACGATGGCGTCGTCGTGCAGAGAGCAGCAGGCTCAGCAGACCTGTGGAGGACGTCTGTGGAGCAGCAGCCCCATCTTCTGTCCCTGCCTGGCAGCGCTGCTGGTATTCATCTTCATCTCATGAACACAAACAGGACTGTCTGGGAGTGAGGCAGGACAAATGACTGTTGTTTTGGTGTCAGTTTAGATTGCATAGCCCATCAATCAATGAGCGATCAATACCGAATAATTTCATCCAGGTTCTCTGACATGATTGTGAGTCATGTGTTAGCAGGTGCATTCATACAGCGGCGGCGGCGGTGCTGGTGGTGGCAGGTTGCTGGTGGTGGTATCAAGGGCCACACCGAGGACTGATCACTGGGTTGAGACAAGCCAGTGTCTGCTTCCTGGCTTGAGTCCCTCTGGATTGCTCATGTTTTCACTGCCTGACAGTTATTTATTCACGTTGCATGTCAGCGTCTTTTACTGCTGTCATGCTTCATGACATACCTCTGTCATACACACACTGAGTTCCACTGGTGAAATCCTTAGAAATGTGGAATGCATTATTTACAAGATAATATAAATTGTTATGTAATGTCACCAAGGCCACAGACGACCTGTTCCTGCGTGACTGCTGCCTCGACGAAGTGCTGCCACGGTCATACCTGTGGCGCCCTCAGGGGTGTTACAGAGCCAGAAAAGGATCCCTACCTGAGGGGACATGTTGTACAGGGCCTGCGCTGGTTCTCCCTCCCGCTAGGTTAGAGGGAGACTCATTGTCTGATGTCGTTTGAGAGACGTGTACTCAAGGGTGAAAGTGGCTTAAAAGTCTTGCCGGAACTGCACGCATGCCCTTTGGGCGCACGTCGCCGACAAAGTTTTATGGTTTTTATTCCAGTTTTCGGGTGTCTGTTCCCCACACAACTGCAGCCCCCATAGCCCCACCCTTCCAGCGCGACCCCTGGAAATACTTTGAAGACTGCTTTTTACAGTCACTGCCCACTACAGTGCTAACAACAGGGAACAGGCAGACATGACAAAACAGATCATCAGTGTCACTCAATGATTTCTTCTTCCTGTAGGTCCTCACTGGCAGACTCCTCAGAGACAGTCTGTCCCTGGACTCACTCTCATCTCTGAGTGGCTCTGAGTCTCAATCTTCCGTGGGTCTCATTTTGCGAACTTTTTCTTCTTCTTCAACTCCGTCACATTTTCTCTTCAACATGTCACTTATTTTACGTTGCATTGTGCCAAAGCAGGTCGCCAGCAGCCGAGTTCTTTGATTTTGCCCTCTGTTTTGTTGTCTGTCTCTTTTTTTCGTTCCGTCAAAGCAGAACAGTGTGGTTTTAACCAATCAAAACTAACAGTGCTGGTAACGTGACCCAGGTGTCCGTCTGTCAGCCAACCAGAAACGCCTCACATGCGGAGTTGCGCTCCTGGGCACGACTCCGTGTCAAGGCGGTTTCACACTGAACGCGCAAGGCGCAGGCTGAGCGGGGGAAGTCCATTCAATAGCCACGTTTACATGCAGACTTTTTCTTCATTCCGATTGAAATTATTCCGATTGAAGAGCTCGGGTCTACTGTTTCCATGTGACGTGATCTGTTCCGATCTGGTGTTTACATGTGCCACTTCATTTAATCGGAACCGTCGTTTTATGGCTGTGTCACGTGCAGGGCGATGTACACATCACGTGACTGATCAATGATGGAGGTCCATCGTGTGATCAGCACAGTCGTTCCGATTTGTGTTGACACATTTATTCAAGCAAAAGCTTGATACAAAGGCGCTCCTACTGGAAGCAAGGAAGAGGAGACGGCGAACAGAAGGGGGCCTTTTTGGTTTTCTTTCGCGGTGTTGGCCCGTGCTGACCGTTTTCATTGAGCTTGACATGGACTTTTTTGAACGGATCAGAATTTCTTTTCTTCCTACCGTCTAAGCGTGCAATAATGTTCAGATCTTTAAGGGTTTCTATCAAAAATAAACTCTCCGCCGCAGACCAGTTCTGTGCGCACTGCTGCTTGGAAGCCGCCATTTTTTCAAGTGAGGAAACGTCACTGCGCATTGAAGTCAAGACAGAGCATGAAAGAACACCGCCTGACAGCATTCCATTTCACCGTTTACATGATAAGATTTTACATCTGATCGGTTTGGGAAAAGGAATATTCTACCACTGTGAAACCGAATGAAATTCCATTCGGTTTGGGCCTCTTTATTCGGATTGAGGTGTTTATATGGAACATTTTTATTCGGTTTGGGCTTCTAATTGGAATATTAGGCTCCATGTAAACCCAGCTATTGTGTATGTGGGCGCACTGTGACGTCACATGAGCGCAAACCAAGCCCAGCAGCTCGGTAGCCCTGCGCGTGCCCCCCTGTGTCTGCCGCGTTCAGAGTGAAACCGCCTTCAGACGTCGTTTTCTTTATTTAATATGGGATTTTGACAGCTCCCTTCTCCTCCTTTTTTTAACAGAACTCTGTTCCGGCTGTGAATATTTTACCGGAACTGCATTCCCGCCCGTTCCAGCTCACTTTCTCCCCTGTGTGTACTCCATTTTATAAGCCCTTGATTAAATGGCTGGTTGTATAATCAAAATAACAATTTCTTGATTTAGAAAAATATTATGAGCAACAAATTATTTTGAGAAGTTGCGTTAAAACAACTTTGGTCAGTGTATCAGCTTAATACATTTGTGCAACTCAAATCAAATTTCTGAATTAGTCGATGAGAAACACATTTTCAGCTTAGTGAACTCACATAGCAACTACAAACACGTCAGCATGTTGTTTCAAGACTGAGGTCCCCTCCTCTATGAACATGCTTGGACACATTTAGGAAGTTAAAACTGTTACAGCTCCTGTAAGCTGCAAGTACAAAAGGCATTTTCACAGTGAATATCATTTCATTGACAAATAATGTCTACTAAAGCAATTTATTAAATGCTGGTGGTGCTTTCAATATTTAGCACTTTAATTTGACCATGATTCCCTTTAGTTTCATCTGTAAGCCAGAGTGATCTTATGAAAAACTTTGGACTTTACAATCAACTTTGGACCCGATTGCCCCACTAAAAAAGAAAACTATGAATCCAAGGAAACAAGCACCTTGGTACAATTCTGAAACCAGGGCGGCAAAGTGACAAGTTCAGAATGCAGCAGGAATGTTGTGTGAAACCTGAGACAACACAGGTTGCCTTTTTCACACTGCAGGCGAGCCGCTAAACACCTGGGTCGCTTGGAGGGTCAGTGGACAAGGGTCGAAATGACGAGTCGACCCTTTCAGAGTCCCCAAACACCCGTGTTCACCCGCGTTTTTGGTGCAGCGTGAAAGGGGCTTTAGAGGCATCTGTAGAACCAGACACACACTTTGATAGTTTTTCTCCTGTTAGCCTTCATGAGCTTAGTACAATAACACAGTATACAATATACACAGTCCTTTAAAGTAGCAGGAATTAAACCCTCCTCAAAAACAAGCCTGGATCCAGAAGTTCTACCAACTACAGACCAACATCACATCTTCCTTTTCTCTCCAAGGTTCTGGAGAAAGCAGTTGCTAAACAGCTCTGTGACTTCTCCACAGCAACAGCTGATTGGAGGATTCAGTCAGGTTCCAGGGTCATCCTAGCACAGGAACAGAACTAGTCAAAGGTACCAGTGACCTCCTACTGGTACCAGATTAGGGACTGGTCTCTGTACTGGTCTGATTAGATCTCAGTGCAGCTTTGATACCACTGACCACCATATCCTTCTACAGAGACTGGAACCTGTCACTGGTATTAAAGGAACCACACTAAACTGGTTCAGGTCATATTTACTAGGTCATCTCAGTTGGTACTAGTTAATGATGGTTCCTCTGAGACCACTGCAGTCAGTTCTGGTGTTCCACAAGGCTCTGTGCTTGGACCAGTCCTCTTCACCCTGGACCTGCTTCCTCTAGGTCACATGATCAGGAAACACTCCATTAATGTTCACTGCTATGCAGACGACACTCAGCTGAACTCATCAATGATCCACATGGAACAAACCAGCTGACTGAACTGGAGGCCTGTCTGAAGGACAGGAAACATGGAGGACCATCATTTCCTTTATTAAACTCTGATCAAACTGAAGTTCTTGTGCTGGGCCCAAACACCTGAGGACCACCCTATCTACTGAGACAGGTACCCTGGATGACAACCACCCTGGCCCCCAGCACCACCGTAAGGAACCTAGGAGTTCTCTTTGACCAGGATCCTTTAACTGTCACATTAAACAAATCTCCAGGACGCCTTCTTCCATCTACGTAACATCGCTAAGATCAGACACATCCTGGCTCAAGAAGACGCAGAAAAACTAGTCCCTGCTTTTGTCACTTCCAGGCTGGATTACTGCACCTCCCTCCTACCAGGCTGGACGAATAAGTCCCTAAAGACTCTCCAGCTGGTCCAGAACGCTGCTGCCCGTGTGTTGACTAGAACTGGTAGCAGAGACCAGGTCTCTCCCAGACTGGCTTCTCTGCATGGCTCCCTGTCAAATTCAGAACAGAATTTAAAATTCTCCTTCTACCATCAAAGTCCTCAACAGTCAGGCTCCTTCATCCCTGACAGAGCTCCTAGTCCCCTATGATCCAGCTAGAACCCTTCACTCCCAGGATGCAGGGTTCCTGCTGGTTCCTAGAGTTCTACCAGTAGAATGGAGCCAGAGCCTTCAGCTATCAGGCTCCCCTCCTGTGGAACTGTCTCCCAGTTTCAGTCCAGGACCCAGACCCCCTCTCGAGGTTTAAGAGCAGACTTAAGACCTCCTTGTTGATCAGGCTTATAGTCAGGACTGCTTAGGCTGGCCCTTAGACTGCTGCTATAGGCTCAGACTGCTGGGATCTCCCATGATGCACTGGGCTTCTCTCTCCTCCTGTATGTGTTACACATGAATCATATTCACATGTGTAACACAGCCTTCAGGCTCCCTACATCCCAGATCCTGGGTACTGCTGGAGGAGGCTGCAGACCTGAAGAGGCTCCAGCTGCCACCCGTAGCTCCACCTGCTCACGTCCCCGTCTGTCCATCAGTCTCTCCTCCTTTCTCTCCCTCTTTATCTCTGTCCCTCTCTTTCCTTCTGTCTCTCTGTCTTCCTCCATTATCTGTCTTTGTCTCTGTCCATCGGTCTCTCCTCCTTTCTCTCCCTCTTTATCTCTGTCCCTCTCTTTCCTTCTGTCTCTCTGTCTTCCTCCATTATCTGTCTTTGTCTCTGTCCATCAGTCTCTCCTCCTTTCTCTCTCTCTTTATCTCTGTCCCTCTCTTTCCTTCTGTCTCTCTGTCTTCCTCCATTCTCTGTCTTTGTCTCTGTCCTGCTCTCCTGCTCTCTCTCCGTCCCCACTGATCCTGGATCTGCTCCACCTTCCTGCTGGTAAAGGAAGGTTCTGGTGGCTGCTGTTGCAGGATGTGCTGCTGATGGAGAATTGTTGGGTGGAGGTTCATTGAAGGAGGGAGGTGCTGGACCTGCTCTACTTGGACAGAGTCAGGAGAGATTTTTGGCTGTGAGTTGGTGTTGTACAAATAAAATTGACTTGACTTGATCTTTTACTTTGAACTGAGGAAAAGGACAACATAATTCAAATTTGCTAATTCATCTGCATTGTGTCATCTAAATTCATTCATGGTCTCCAAAACCATTCAAAGTATTTTGTCGTTCCCATGGAACATCCAACTATTATCCTGCTCAGTAGCAGCCTTTGGGTGTATATCTGAGCAGGATGCATACATAGCAGATATGACTTTACATGTGTGTTTAAAACTCGCACATAAAGTAACTTATTGAAAAGATCTTGTACCTCTGTCCCTATTGTGATGCATCATAAAGTGTGCTGTGCATCAGGGTGTTAATCAAATGTAATTGGCAACTAAAAATTTGATTTTCATTAAATCCACCTTGGGAAAGCACCCTAGTTAGAGCCACTTCACCGATTCAGTCTCTCTGAAGCAGCAATTACTCTACAGAAGTATCAATTTGTAATTTATTGATAATTAAATGAACAACTATAACCAGGATTACTTATAAATAGCCGGGAAATTGATGAATTTTTGGAGTTCTTGGCTTGGACGAGGTTTGCATATTAATCACTTTAAGCAAGACTAAAGACACCAACATGTGAAGTATATTACATTTCTTTACAAAATAAAAGATGAATACAAAGTACAGTTGAATACACTGTGTGTGTGTGTGTGTGTGTGTGTGTGTGTGTCTCAGAGCTGGGTGAGGATAAAAAAGAGTGATTGGTTTGCAAGTGAAGACTGTGTGTCTGTGTGGAGCACCAGTAACACCAAACCCTCGCCACCAGTGATCACAACAGTCCTCAGGAGCGGGAGTCTTCAACAGGGCGGCCGACATGCCCAGCCTGTTACCAGCTTAGGGCTGCTCAGCCAGTGTTCTGTCAGCTGATGAACTGAGGAGGGAGGAGTCTGCCCTGTGCAGGGACATCGTATGCTCGTGCTCCTATGCTCTCGTAGTAACTTTAGCCGCTGGCACTAACCTGGTGCTGCATGAGTTGGATTCAGCTAGCAGGTGCGTGTAGCAGCTGCTCGTGCTAACAGTACTCCGTCATGCCGCTGGATTCAGGCCGGGTCACAGCCATGAAAGGTGGTGAGATGTGGGACGTTGCCTCCGTGCACAGCAGAGAGCTGGAAGGGCAGCAGCACTCCGGGGTCCTGGGCAGGACAGAAATACAGGAATTAAATAGTTGGGGGCTTCTGGGAAATAGACTCCCAGTGGAATCCCTTTGTTCTGAGGGCCTCCAGCCATGTGGTCAGGGCATGAAGGCCAACACATAAAGGCAACAATCTTGTCCTTCAGAATAACTTAAACGATGTAGCAAAGTTAACTTTAAGAAGTAATCAGCATAAAAGCTGATGTTGATTCTTACATTTGATCCAAGTTCAGATGACATAATTGGAGTTGAAGCTGCTGTTTCAAAAAGACTGATGGAAACTGTATCATTGTTATCATTGTTATCATTGTCATTGTTCAATTATTCCAGCCAAAGCTTCTGTTTGTAGAGCACAGAGGTCTGTGTTAGCCTTCGACAACAACCGTCAGTACGATAATGTTTCTTTTTACTTGAATTGTGCTTGAGGTTGTAAACTGAGGACAGTCGTTACCTGACAGCAGTTCCAGGTTTTCTTTATTCAAAGAGAGAAAGAGAGATCTGAGGACATACTTCAACTTATTTCAACCATATAATGGGCCTATGTGAGGTTTCTGCTGTGACAAGCATTTATTCAATAGAACCTTGGGACTCCAGTGTATCAAGCTGAGAAAATTATGAACAAGAGGAACAAAGTGTAAACACCAGTGTCCAATAACGTTCCATAATTGTTTTCAGTGACATTTTGGAGTGTCTAGTTTCAAGTTGTCTCACGAAATGAAATCCTTATGTGATCTGAAAATAAACCCGGGACCGTAGAGGACAGACTTGAATAGTTTTAATGGATCTTCCTGCAGCAGCAGCAGTGAGATAAGCTGAGTACAATGTGAGCTCCCATTGCTTTGCACTTGCTAAATTAACTGCTTGTTCAGCCACAGCACGAGGAACAGCTCGCGGTTCGGGAGATGTATGATGGTTTGACAGGAAGCATTACAAAGTTTGCAACTCTTCGAACTCCCATTATGCATTGTCAGGGTGAATACATCTCAAACTATTTACACTTTCCCCTCCAGCGGCTCGTCCAGTCAAAGAAACTACTGAGGGCCCAGCTCAATGACGTGGAGACTATCAGCATCCATCAGGCCCGGCAGTGGCTAACGCATCATCAAAGCCCCCCTCTTCCTCTTCTCCCTCCAGATTCCTCAACTCTCTCCCTTTCTAGGATGTAGGAGACAGTGAAGGAGAACAAATGAATGTCAACAGGAAAGAGTATCTTGTTAAAAATTCATATCAAAATTCAAAATAAGTAATTGGTCAGAAGAATAAATACTTTTTTTCAAGCAGTGCTGACCTTTTTTCATAATTGAGGCCTTTAGTTCTACACTTATTCATGCATTTGTGTATTTATTCATGCATTCGTGTATTATGGTTGTCTGTAATCTGCTTTTACAAATATGAATATATGAATGGATTTATTTGATGATTCAAGAAAGAACACAACACTGAAGAACTGCTTTCATGGAATATGAAAACCACGGAGGATAATTAATGCAAAGTAGCCAGAAGGCTTATTTCAGTGCAGTCCTCTAAATGTGCAACAGAAGATTAAAAAAAACAGCCGGCCAGTAAGAAGTTCGTGTCAGGCGGCAGACCCTGAGTCACCGGCTGACGGTCAGAGCCATTCAGCTCAGCACGGCAAAAAGTTGTATTGTGGCCCCGCAATTGTGAAACCATGGAAGTGCACTGTTCGTGTTACTGGCACTTTCAGATTCAGTTTGATTGTGAAGTTTAAAGACCCTGCAGTTTGTACAAAATGGCCTCGTCTTGAAAGACTTCTTCACGTCTGAGTTCTTGATCTCTCAAAAATCTGTCAACGTTTTTTTTTTTCCAACTTCGCTGAACTCCTTGCACATCAGGTCTTGTGGGTGCCTCTCTGTGTGTGCACTCAAAGAATCCAAAGGAATTCAACACAAAAAGGGGATGAACTGTATTTCATGTGCATTCAGAAACAACTCCAGCTGCCAGTGTATGGAAATAAAACTCTGGTCCCAGCGTTTGTGTTTCCCTCCACGGCCCTTCAGGGGCCCCTCGCTCAACGCAGCCTGTGGTTCAGGATGAGTTCTTAACAAGCCAAATTTGCTCACAACTGCAGTTTTTGTAAATGTCAGTTTCTGCTCAGTGTTCAGGCGTGTATGATTCAGGAAATATTGGTGACATTGTTCGGCTGTGGCCTCTGGATCCTTCAGGGTTCCTGGTTTTCTACCTCGACACTCCTGGACAGGCACGCCAGGTTTATTTTTTTGTACAGTGTTTAGTTGGAGTCATCAGCGCTTCATGCTTGGTAGCCACTGTGTCCATATCCAGCATTTAGAAGACAAAAAACAAAGCACTGGCCATAATTGCATGTGGTTGTTGGCTATGGTGTAGCCAGCCGGACCCCAGTGCCTCCACCCACTCACGACGGCAAACAGCCAGCTCGTGTTTTATACTCGAGACATTTTAAAGAATGTCTATGGCGTCGATCTAATCAGTGAATGCTGTTGCTTTATTTGTGAATTCTTTGATTTGATGAACTGCATGACAGCTGCAGGTCGTAAGCTCCTGGCACGCAGACCCAGAAGAGTTTTTACACTCTAAATTCCAGAATGGCCGTGAGCCACAGTTCAGCCACATTTTATATGAATGGATCGACTGCTGCTGTGACTTTGTTGATGAGAAGAGACACCTGTCGCCACTCTACCATGAGCCGTGCCACCACTGCTGGAGATGAAAGGTATCGCTCAGTGCTCAGAAAATGACTTTATTACCAACTTAGTGCTCATCAGTGTGGATGATCGTGATGTTAAATAACACTTTACAGTTCATGGCGGTGTCCTGGTGGCCCTCTGGCTCACGGCCTGTCGATCCTGTGGCAGCTGAGTTGTTGACTCCTGATGATTTCCAGGCCTGTGTTGGTTCATGGCAAGATAGCATCCTGACAGCAGAGTCAGAGGCGTCAACCACCGGTCCTGTAAGTGTGAGTGGAAGTAGGATCCCTGCATCAGCAGCTGCTTTCTAGCCAGGAGATGTGGAGGACTGATACCAGCCAGCAGGCTCTATGCAGATTTAGCACGTCACAAATTTATTTTTAATATCTGATACGAGCCAAACAGTTACATTTATCATCGAGCGTAAAAACTCCTTGTGGTCACTGGGGAGGGAGGGACGTCTGGGTTACCTCACTCTCCTGGATAACCAGCAGAAGTCAGATAAGTTGATGGTTGGATAAATATACAAACTGTTTTTCTGCTTTAAGCATCAATCTGGAGTTTGTCTTTCTCTAGAAGGCTGCCATGAAGCAGATGTTGTTCCCACTATTATTTCTGACTTTTTAAGGACTCTGTTCTACTCAGTATCACCATGACTCCCGTATAAGTGACAGTCATTCAGCTGATTCTGCATCATCACTGGAATGAGGTGCAGCTCCAGCCTAAGCACTACTTGTTTGCTACTTGTTTGCTAGTTGTTTGCTAGTTGTAACCCTGATGTAGAGCGCAGGAGGTCACACATCCATGTGTGACATCATGAGTCAGGACTTGCTCAGCACATAGATCCACTCATCAAACCTCAGATTCTGAGCGTGATGCACAGGCACCAGATGACCTCCCCTCCACGCTGGCCCTGAGGCAGAACCCTCCCACCCTGGACCCCCCATCCCCGAAAGCACCCATTCACATCAAGGCACATTCATGAGAGCAGATCATAGCACCCCAGGAGCCAGCCGGCTCTGTGGAAGGCCTGGGGAGCCATCCTCAGCATTCTCGGATAGAAGACCTCGCTGCAGAGGAGCAGCGTGAGGGTGGGACAGCTCATTACTCTTCCTCCCCTAATCTTTGTCAGGAACCCCCCCCACCGCCCTTCCCTCCTCCTCTGACAGCATGGACGACGAGTGTGTGGTGTGAGGTCAGGGGAGTAACACCATCTGAGTGCGCTTTTCAAGAGGAAAGGGAATTTGACTGAACCAAGTTTCAGTATTATCAGCCTACATGACATAGGTGGCTGAGAGTCTGTCAGCCCCGAGGAAAACAACTTAATAACAGCCTCATTAAGAGCAGAGTCCATTACTGATAAGGGTGCCCCTGAGACGCGCTAATTAAAAGCAAAGGGGGTGTCAGAGTGGGCAAATGGGACCCAGTCAGTGAAACTTTTCACAGCCAAAACAAAAGCCTGACTAATCCTCCTGCCTCGTGTCTCTGTGCCTGCCCTCCCACACCTCACCGCAGTGCTACAGGTATCTCTTATTGCTGGCCATATTAAGACTTAAAAGGGTGACTTTGCACAATGACCCTGCCAAATTAGATTTTCTATGTGTGTGTGTCAAAAGCATGTGTGAATTTGAAAACTGAGCTTGAATGTCCACTTGGTGGCAGAAGAGTTCTACTGTATGTGCATGCTTGGCATGGCTGCTCCCTCCCTCCCTCTGCCTCAGCGGCAGACAGACGCGGTTGTAGATGTCATAAGCACCTCACTGGTTGAGGCCCGGCGATGTCTCCCATTACTACTACGTCAAAATTAGTTGATGTATTGCACAAGCGGTAAATAAAATGTGCCTGTTGGAATGTCGAGGCATGGCAGAGAGGCGGAGAGCCGTTGTTGCAGTTTTACCTTGCAGGGCATCTTCTTTACAGATGAATGAAGCGGTGTTCTCTCTAATTAGCGCTCTGGATCTTCGTGAATATCCGTAACTAAACTAATTCCAAAGGTACTTGAAGCTCTGCAGCCAGTTGTAATCTTACCTTTGAAGTGAGTCTAATGGAAGATGCATAAAGGACTTAAAGACGACAAGAGTACAGCCCCAGCATGATTGCAGCCATTGTGTCAGGGGGGTTAAAAGTATTCCACCTTCACTTGAAGCCAGAAGTAATATGTGTCATGTGTTAAAAGCATTTTGATCATAGAGCAGCAGCCCATTCAGGCCGCTGTGAAAAGGCAGGAGGTAATTATGAGGCTCATAGAAACTGTGTCACCCAGAAAAATGGCACATCTTCTTCACATCAAATTGTTGAGGCACTTCAAAGTTATTCTTTGTATTTTTGCAAACAAAAAATCCCTTCCTCTGTGGGTTCTTTGTTGGGGGATACAACGTTGCTGAAATGACTTTCATCCTTGAAAAGGGGGAGAATAAGTGACTGTCAGGAAATATTGTTCTTGGTGGCCTTTGTGCATGTGGCAAACCTTCTTATTTGGAAACAAACATGCATGCCTGATAGAATGGCTCCAGCAAGCAGAAAATATATTTTCTGCTCCCTGCACTCAAGTCGTGTCTGGTTTCATCCTTATCCATTTCAGTGCTGCTGCTGCTGCTGCTGCTGTCATTGATAGTAAGGGCAAGGACTGTTCATTCACAAACCATTTCTCTTCTGTGAAAAATTGATTTAATGACAACATCCAGTAGCCACAATCGATGGGGCAGTGGGAAAGGTACATTATGAGGAGAGGAGGACAGATAATGGATGGTCAAAGAGCCATTTCCATCACTCTAACTAGCATCCTTGAACACTCCTCCCTTCCGTTTCTATAAGTACGCAGTGGAACACGTTACCATCTCAACCCGTCTCACTCCCCTCCCACAAAATCAAAGCCCAGAGTCACATCTGGGATCACAGTGTCATGCACGACTAGGTGATCGTTTCAGTTTACATCCCCATTGTTTTACCCCGTGCGGCTAGCCAGCTAACTGCTGTAACTGTGGCAATGGATAGACATAAAGAGATGTTATTGTTCTTTCCTTGGCTCAGTTTTGCAATTAAGCATGCACGATAAATTTCCCACCCAGCTGCTTGTTTAAAATCTCAATTTCAGAAGTGAAGAGTCTCCTTCTCTTATCTGCATCTGAAGACTGCATCCACTCGACACACATTTGATGAGCTGTCTCATCAAACTCTACCACGGGTCCCACACCCACGAGGACATTGTTTACGAGCTACAAAAAGCTTCAGTGCCTTTCATGATCATGAGTGTCAATCTGCAGGGCTTAGATGTTTAGTACCTTGTCCCAGATACGATGACTTCTATTTTTACATCCTTTATGGTGCAGTGGCATCTTTTTACTGAAACATTATTTGTTTTATTTCGGTATCCTCAGCTTCTCATGAGGGAAATATTGTCCTTGGAACAAAAAAGTCACCATGCAGTGTTGATGAAAACCTTGAGGAAGTGTCACAATGATCCAAAGGGCCTGAATGAAATCCAGCTCTGGGTTTGTGACCAGCCCTCACACAGCTGAGAGATGTGAGTGTGTGAAACAGAAACCCAGTCCATGTAAAGCTGAACAAGTGTGCTGGACCCCAGCCAGCATTAACCCCAACCTGTGGTGGAGTGAACCGGTGAGGCCTGTTTTAGCAGGGCTGAACCCCTCAAGATGGGTTTTTGTGTGTGTGTGTATGTGTGTGTGTGTGTGTATGTGTGTGTTTAAACGCTCTCCATAGGCCTACGCATGTTCTGTAGCATCGGTTGACTGAACACAGGGGTCATGCGGTCTTTGCTTTTCAAGCTTTTGTAGCATATGTTTGTTAATTTAAAATATAAATAAAAAAATATCCTTGGGGCTAAAAACCGTTGTGGTTTTCTGTTCCAGAGCAGCTGATCAGAGCAAGAGAAGAGTGCGAGCAGCAGGATGTTGGTTATGCAGAGCAGCAGCTGCCACTGCTGAGGTGCCAAAATACAGGATATCTCCTTCAAGTTGAATGACATTGGTTGAGAAATAGCAGAGTACTACACTCGTCAGTACTGCCCTTTCCTGCAGGCCAGTAACCAGGTGTGAGGGCGCGTGGCCACACCATGGCTGACGGGGTTCCACCTGTCTGTGCAGAACTGCCTGCACCTCTCACCAGCATGCTCGACTAAAACAAAGCTTTTCTTGTCTTGATTTAAAGGACAGCTGACGAATGCTGGTTCTTAGATTCATCAGGGATGGTAAATGACTCAGTGTCGACAGACCTCCTGTCTAAGTCTTGTTAAATCAACATGTCCTGTCATCAATGCTTGATTGGACTTCACGTTGTCTGTGATACAATCCCGCCCCTCAGCGTCAATCTGGGTCTCTAACGCGTTTCCATGTGGCTCCTTTTATGCAAACCTCCAATTTAGTATTTTAGAACACTGTTTTACTCTGGGGGGGGGGGGGGGGGTTCTGATAAATAACAGATTGATGCAAATAGATGCCATGGAAACAGACTGAGACATCAGTCACGTGATGTCAGGGCTGGTCAAACTCCAGTTCCACTGATTTTATGTCGTCCTGCTGTTCTGAGTCTGTGTTGGTTTGGTGTCTCAGTGCTCTGTTATTTGGCTCATCGGGTTCAGGCCTCTTCAACAGCGTCGGACAGCAGAAGTACTGCTTTAAGTACTGCGTCAGCTGCTGCTCATCTTCATGACCAAAAGTTGATATTCACACCGTGTGGAGGGAATCATTCACGACGTCACATTTCTTTTGCTGGATTTCTGGAAATGTGTTCACAGTTTCTGATATGGTCAGACACCTGATTGAATGCCTGCTTGGACAGTTCGTGGTTAGTTTTGAACTCAGTGTTGGGCTGTTAAAGCTGCATTATTTTGAGCATGGACGCTACCACTGGGAGGCTCCTGGTTTTCCTTGCTGTGTTTCTGGTGCGTGCTCTCCTGGCGCTGTGTGTTTCTCATCAGTTAATCATGCTCATCCTCCTCTGGCCCTGTTGCCTCTTACTCCTCAGCTACTTCCCTGCCCTCGCCTCCTCCTCCCCTGCCCTCGCCTCCTCCTCCTCACCTCCTGGTGTATCAGTAGTTTGTGTTTTAGTTCAGTTCACTGCCTCAGTCTTTATCTCATCCTGTGCTGTCGTGCCTGTTGTTCCTCCTCAGGTTTGATTCCTGTGCTGTTTGTCCGCTGCCTGATAACCCGTTTCCGTTCGTGTGTTGATGTAGTTTGTAAGTGCAGTGTTAGCTTGGTGATTTTGTGGCAGTTAAAATGCAATTCAGATGATGATTGTAACTTGGCTTTATTTCAGCTGGACTCTCCTCATCACATCGTCCCTCATTTGACTGATCACATGACAGACAGGGATCACAGCCCAGGAACACGCTGTCCGAAGTTTCCATTTCAACTTAGATGACACATTATGTCTCACAAGCAACTGTTCTTACAGTCTGACATTGAGTCAGTGTGTATAATACAAGGCTTTCCTCTCTCTCTCTCTCTCTCTCTCTCTCTCTCTCACACACACACACACACAAACACGCGTACAGATGGGATTCTGAGCTGAAGGTTGCTTGGTGCTGACTTGGAAGTGAAGCTGAAAGCTGCTGTTCAAAGAAACGACTGATATGTGTAAAAGTGGCAACCTCAGATGCTCGAGCGGATATCCAGTCAGGAATTAGATTCTGACAGTAAACATCTGCTAATTAATGCACTTCAGTACACTTTGATTTGGACTGAATAATGAAGACATGGAGCAGCGTGTCTGGCTCTGGATGAGGGAGTCGACAGACAAACTCTGGGTTTGTTGTCGGCGGTTGGATTTCCAGACAATCTTCTTTGCATTCATGGAGGGAACATCAGCTTTGAGGAACAGTAGTTTTCCTAATTCACATGGACATTTGAAGCCTTCTCCAAATTAATAAACTCTAACAACTCCCTCCCTCTCCATTCTGTGTCACATTGAGCAGCTGAACTTCAGCTGTGCTGTCAAACAATACAGGGCGCGCTTCCAAACTTTTCTCAAGTCCACTTGGCAAGTTAAAAGCCTCCACTGGCTGCTGTGGTTGTGTTTCTCCTCTCTTTATTCCCCGAGCGCTGAGAAGCCCAGGTGTTGGCAGCAAGCAGCTTGCGTGGCAGCAGAGTGATATTTTGATGAGATGACAGTCAGCCTGCTTTGCAGGCACAGCATTGTGGCCCGGCAGTCTGCTGGGAAACGCAGATCCTTGGGTCTACACAGCTGGCATCGGCTCCTGCCAACTGCGGCAGCTCCCCGTCACAGATGTTGATGCAGCCATGGCGCTGGCAGCATCCAGGTCTTTGTGCTGACCTTATTCACCAGCCCAGATAACTGCCACGGGTGGAAATGCTGCAGCAGTCACTGAAGCTGTTAATGGAACATGCTGGGAGATGATGGGAGATGATTGTTGTGCTGGGGGAAGTACAATAAGCACAGACAGAATCCATTCAGGAGTTCATGCTCATTCCAATGCTCAGTGCTTGAAGATTATCCTACTCAGAGTGAGTGTAGCCATGACAACTGGCAGGTGCACCACCATTTCCTTGAGTTGCTGCTTTCTCTTCTAGGATGCTTTCAGAGGAATTGTAAGAAGCCCTGATCACTCAGGTCTCAATGGCCAAGCTGAGAAAAAGTCAAAGTAAGCAGGCAGATAAACACATTTTATTAGTTTGACCCTCTGCCAATATTACATAACAAATACTACGAAGCAAGTAAAGAACATGTCTTGCACTACCAGCAGAGGCTGGCTGTGCTGAACATCATTGCGTGTGAGCTTGGAAATCTGTTTTTACTGCGTGATCAACACTCAGCAGTGGGATGATGGGATGAGATCAGTACTTCAGGTGGATGTGACGCAGGTGGGGTCATGCAATCTGCTATTAAACATGTAATACACCGGGATACTTAACTCTGGGACATTCCCAGTGTTCAGTACCCCTCAACAGCACCTGATTCCCTGGTCATGCTGAGCAGTAGAGCTGCAGTCCGGGGTCTCTGCTGTCCCCCTGGTGGCTGTCTACGAGCTCCAGGTCCTCTCCTGCACACAGACCCTGCTGCTGCCGTGCAGCTTCTCTCCATCCCTCAGCAAGAGGAAACTAGTAGGACTGTTGTTCTTCCCTCTGGAAATGGAATTGACTGAATTTGTCCAACACCTACTATTTTTTGATAGACTGTTAAAGAGAAAACAAAAACAAATAAACAAATGTTGACATTTGAGTGGACTCAGTGATGCCCGCTGACAGTGTTCTGCTGAGGGTTGCTGTGCTCAACATTGATTAAATATGTTAGTATTAAAGCCCAGACAGGCCAGCCAGGCAAATTCCCAGTTTCCATGTACATTAGCGAGTCAGACCAAATGTAAGCATCAGCTGCATCTAACCCATCAGCAACAGCTCGATAATCAGGCTGAGATGGTCACTGCACATGTTGGAGCAGCACTGCTGGGTCCTGTAGAACTGCACCCAGCCGGGTCAGGCCCCATGTTCTCAGGAAGTTCTGTTTACTTAAATTGGCTCTTGTATCTTGAAGGAGATTCTAAGGGATGTAAATGCATCATCATCTCCATGTAAAAACACCAGTATTAACCCCGCCCACCACCTTTACTGCCTCCAATCTCATATGCACTGAGGCGGACTCAATTATATTCTATCACCGTCTCTTCCTCTTTTTCCATTTCCATGATTCCTTCTGTCAATTAAGTCGGCTGTGGAGATTGTCTCCAGCAATCTCACTACAGTCAATCAGCCTGGGGAGAGAAAGTGAGACCAGGGAGAGCTCTTCAGACAGCAAGGGAGCTGCAGACACACTAACATGCATCTTAGTCTCAGCAGGGCAGAGGATGGCAGCGGGAGGATGCTGGCCCCGAAGGCCTCGCACCTGGTCTCGCACCTGGTCCACGCACCACCACTTTCGCCCCTGATTTTCCATTCGTCCGTGCCTTTTGGAGCTTGTTGACAAAAGCCAGAGATCACAGGCGGTCCGGCACTCGCAGGTCGGTGTTGAAGTGCTACATGTGAAGTGTTCAAAGTCAAGAGTCAAGTGTGTTCAGGATATATTCCAGATACAAGTATCAGTATCAGTTAGTGATCAGCTCCAACCGTGAGAGCCGCTCAGGTCTGAGACAGAGGGCCTGAGGGCAAACCCGCAGGAGGGCTCATCTTCAATAGGAAACAAGTTCTAAATCTGACGACTTCCAGGTATCAGTCCAAACACTTTCTCTGCTTGTGCTTGTGTGTGTGTGTGTGTGTGTGTGTGTGTGTGTGTGTGTGTGTGTGTGTGTGTGCTTGTGTGTGTGTGTGTGTGTGTCTTGCAGCAAATCAGTGTAAAAACTTTGTTTGTTTTCACTGCTTGTCAGCCCTCAGGCAATGACTTAAACATCCGTCCATCCATCCATCCATCCATTTTCTATACCACTTATTCATTACGGGTTGGGGGGTGGAGCCTATCCCAGCTGACATTGGGTGAGAGGCGGGGTTCACCCTGGGTGAGTCACCAATCAGGAGCAATAAGGGGCTCAGTATCTTGCTCAAGGACTCTTTGAGATGATCACTGGGGGAAGTGAGGATCGAACCAGCAACCCTTTGGTTGCTAGATGGCCACTCTGCCTTGCCGCCCTGCCAACTTAAAGTGTACAACACAAAATGTCTGTCATGTGTCTTTATACCAGGCAGTGACCCCTCCAGTGTGTCCCAGACACCGAGGAGGCTGCACAGGCACACGGCTCAGCCTCTGGCCTGCCCTGCTGTGATACATGGCCTCAGTAACAATGCATTTGCAGAAGAAAAGCGCTAAAATAAAGCCATGTTGTTGCTTCGATGGAACCTTGCCCTTAACTGGATTTATGTGCCGTTAAAAATAACCATCTTTGAACAAGCAGACATCCCACTCCATATTGGTGCTGTGGCCGGTGTGTCACGTGTGCTCTCGTCTCACAACCTGCGGCTCCCCTTCTGTCATTGTGTTTCCATTTAATTGCTGTTTGGAAAAGAAGTTTCCGAATAGCAGTGAATCCAACAGCTGGGTGACTTCGTTGACTACACCCGTCTTTTCAATCACTTGTTCACTCTTTTTTGAACCATGATGATGACCGCCGGCTCTCCTACTGCTGCTTGGTACAGCTGTGCATCACATGCCTTCACTCTCATCCTCTGTCCTTTTTGGTGGCATTCCCACAATTGGCCTGAAGTTTTCTTTATAAATGAATGGAAACACAACAGCCTTGAATTTCTTGATTCAATTATTCCTATCTCGCGCTGACACATCACCCAAACTTGCTCTCCACAGGAAGAAAAAGTGTCTGTGCAGGCCTAGTGTGCCCACGACCTGCAGACTGTGTGCACACCCAGGACAGCGTGCTGTAGGCAGGGTGGGATTACAGATGAAAGACAGCACATGTGGCATGAATATTCCCTCAGCATATTTTCTGGTCCAGTGTTGGGATGAAATCACTCTGCTGCTTTGTTCCTCTCTGTGTGATGCATCAGGTATAAGCAGGGCATTCCCTTTAATGACATCAAAACATATGGCTGAGACTCAGCTGGCTAAGTATCCTGCAGCACATCAGCCTGCCGCAGCTCCAGGGAATCCTCGTGGCTTCTCGGGGGAGCGCCAGCATATGCCTGACGATGCACTTTACTGCAACATTACCTGTGAGTCTGTGTTTGAGTGCATCTGCCAATGCACCAGGGCACCACAACAATGGCAAGCTGTTCTTTATTCTTGACCTCAAAGGTTGGATTTAAAAGTCACAAGCGGACGGTTGTGATCATTGAGAGGTTTGACATTTTGACCTCGAGAAATTGAGGTAAATAACTTCGTTCTTAGAGGTGAGATACACATCAAATTCAACCTTCAGCTTGTTAATATTGGACAAAATTACTAATTAATAACTACATGAATGTTTTTGATCAATCGCGTCTTTGCCAATGAAAGAAACCCTAGATTTGAAAGGATGTGCTTGGCAGGCTCCCCTGCATTGAGCTGCATCACAGTCACACAGTCAAGAGAATACCAAAAGGCCTAATTGAGAAGCTGCATTAACGCACCGTGCCAGCAACATCACTTCATGTTAATGTCACAGCGATGACGTGGCGAGTGTTGTGTGACTCAAGTGCCTCTTGATGGGTTTCTCTTTGTGGGAACCAGAGGAAGCATCTGATGGAAACATTATTTACATCCTCCTACATAACAGGATCTGATGACAGCAGGAAGCACCTTGTTTCATTCATGTTTGTTTGCACGAGGCAATGCTCTCTTGAAATATTACATTGACCTTTATGGAATTTGCAGTGATAATGTTCATTAACGAGGGGGGGGGGGGTTCGTGCAGATCCTGATAAAACTTTGATTTAAGAATGAGCCGCTGGCCTTGGTGGAGGTCTGTGCTCTCCAGGTGCCCTTGCTTATAAATCAGGAAAATATACTTTAATGAAACCACTACATCTCCTCAAAGTCTTAAGTTATGACATTTATGGTAAAACCTCACACAAGTGATACACAGGTGCGCTGACATGGAACCAGCTCCTAATAAATGCACTCGGGATAATGGCGTTCTGAGCTTTATCTCCTGTTATGGGGACCCTGAATGGAGGCCGTGAGAGTTCCCCTTCAAGAGGCCTTGAGAGCAGGGAACGTTTGTGAAACTAAAGTCTGAAAAGATGCACACTTGATACCACTAGTTACGACCTGGTGGCAGCATGTGACACCCAGGTAACCAAAGTTCTGCAGTCATGTTTCTCACACATCAGAAAACTCACCAAGATAAAATCATTCCTCTCCCCTCCAGGCTGAGAAAAGGTTATTCATGCTTTTATCACATGCAGACTTGACGACTGCAATGCACTTTACTGTGGCATCAGCAAACCTACCATCCGAAGACTGGAGTGAGTCCAACATGCTGCTGCCAGGCTTTGAACAGGCACTAAGAGGCCAGTCACTGGTTACCTGTGCGTGTTAAGAGTTTACTGCTTGTTTAAGCTTTGAATGGTCAGCCTCATGCTTGTATCTGTGACCTGGTTACTCCCTGTGAGCCTGATGGCTGCCTGAGGTCCTCCAGCAGGGCCCTCCTTGAGGTTCCAGAAACTCGCCTGGTCACTAAGGGGAACCGGGCCTTTTCTGTACGAGCCCCTTAACTGTGGAACTCCCTGCCTGGAGACCTCAGGGAAAGGGAATTAAAGGTTAAAATCCCTTCAATTGTTTGGCTTTTTCTTAATTGTTGATATTTTTAGTTTTTACCATGGTTTTATTGTTGACCTTGTATTTTATCTGTTTTGTTGTTAAGCACTTTGTAACTTGTTTTTGAAAAGTGCCGTCTAAATAAGGTTCTCATTATTATGATATGTTCTGAAAGTATAGACACCAAATATAACTGCTCTACCAGATAATGGGACTGGTGTTATCATTGTTATTGTTATACCATTATTATATCATTCCTCCCAAGGAGCAAACCTGGTAGCCAACTGAATTAAAAAAATAAATGAATCAGCAGCTTATCGTCACCCACCCAGCCTATAGAAACTGTGTCTGCCCTGAGGCTGTATAAGCCTGCACCCAAATCTGGAGGAGTAACTTATAGCAACTGAGTTAAAATTAAAACCACTGCTCCAGCAAATCAACCCAATACAACTATTAAATGTGGTTTGCTAAATGTTAGATCTGTCCCATCCAAGTCTCTCCTAGTGAACGATTTAATTACTATTTATCAGATTGGTGTATCAGCACTCACTGAAACCTGGAAGCAGCAAGATGAGTATGTTAGTTTAAATGAATCTTCCCCTCCTGGTTACATTAACTACCATGTACCTCATAACACTGGCAGAGGAGGAGGAGCAGCTGCAATTCATCAGTCAAATTTGCTTATTAACCCTCGACCTAATTGTTCATTAACTCATTTGAGAGCCTTATTGTCAGCTTTTCCCACCCAGACTGGAAAGCAGAGAAACCACTCTTAGTTGCTGTGGTGTACCGTCCTCCTGCACCTTATTCTGAGTTCTTAGAAGAATTCCCTGACTTTCTGTCTAACTTGGCATTGAACTCAGACAAAGTCATTATAGTGGGTGACTTTAACATCCATGTGGACGTCAATGATGATTGTCTGGCCACTGCGTTTAAGTCGCTTCTTGATTCTGTTGGCTTCTGTCAGAGGGTAAACAAACCCACTCACACTTTTAATCACATCCTTGATTTAGTACTCACTGATGGAATAGAAGCTGACCTCATCATAGTTCTTCCTCAGAACCCTGTCTTGTCTGATCACTCCTGAATTACATTTGAATTTACTTTAACAAATTATAACCTACCTGGGAAAAAATCCCGCTTCAGTAGATGTCTATCTGACACTGCTGTTTCTAGATTTAGGAGCTTATTCCAGCAGAGCTTGCTGCCACATCTTGTAGTAATATAATGGGCAGTTATGCTGATTTCACCCCCAAGCAGGTAGACTATCTTGTGGACAGCACTGCAGCACCACTCCTTGGGATTCTTGATGCCGTCGCTCCCCTGAAAAAGAAGGTTATCAACCCAAAAGAATAGTTCCCTGGTACAGCCCAGAGCTGCGTGACTTGAAACAGAAGACCAGACAACTGGAAAGGAAGACACATTCCAGCCAGCACGAGGAAGACCACCAAGCCTGGAATTATTAATATATAAAAAAGAACTCCGTAATGCTAGAAGCGCTTACTACTCGTCCCTGATAGACAAGAATAAGAACAACCCCAGGTTCCTCTTCAGCATCGTGGGCAGGCTCACCAAGAACCATAGTGCTGTTGAGCCATGCATCCCCCCAACTCTCAGCAGTAACGACTTCCTATCTTTCTTTACTGAAAAGATTGTGAATATGAGAACAAAGATTACCAGTAATGGAGGACAGACTACAGTCCCCATAGAAGCACCTCCCAGACTTGGTGCATACTTGGACAGCTTCTCCCCCATCGACCTGTCAGAATTAACTTCTGCAGTCGGTTCCTCCAAGTCAGCCACTTGTCTGCTGGATCCCATCCCAACAAGCCTCCTTAAGGATGCCTTCCCTCTAGTCAACACTTCTATGTTGAACCAAATGAATCTTTCCTTAGTCACAGGTTATGTGCCACAGGCCTTTAAGGTGGCTGTCATCAACCCTTTACTTAAAAACCTTCTCTTGACCCAGATGTGTTAGCCAACTATAGGCCGATATCCAACCTCCCCTACATCTCCAAGATCCTTGAGAAGGTTGTCCTGGAGCAGTTACATGAACATCTGCACAGCAACGAGCTCTTTGAAGCCTTCCAGTCTGGATTCAGGGAACACCATAGCACTGAAACAGCACTGGTCCGAGTCTCTAATGATCTTCTTATAGCTTCAGACAGAGGTCTTGTCTCTGTGCTTGTCCTTTTGGACCTCAGTGCTGCATTTGACACCATCGACCACAGCATCCTGCTACAAAGACTAGACCATGACACTGGGATTAAAGGAACTGCCCTAAAATGGTTTAAGTCCAACTTATCTGACAGGTTTCAGTTTGTTAATGTTAAGAATGACCATTCGGAGTATAGCAGAGTTACATATGGTGGACCACAGGGTTCAGTTCTAGGACCGATTCTCTTCACTCTTTCCATGCTCCCATTAGGTGACATAATCCAGAAGCACTCGATCAACTTCCACTGTGATGAGGACGACACACAACTTTACTTGTCGATGGAGCCAGACGACACAAGCCATCTTACTCATCTGCAAGACTGCCTGAAAGACATGAAATCCTGGATGTCCTCTAACTTCTTAATGCTCAATTCAGATAAAACTGAGGTAATCATTTTTGGACCTAAACACCACAGGGACACACTCTTGAATCGGATCTCTACTCTAGATGGCATCACCCTAACTCCGAGTACAACTGCAAGGAACCTTGGGGTCATTTTTGACCAGGACCTTTCCTTCAGCTCCCACATAAAGCATGTGACCAGGACCGCCTTCTTCCATCTGCGAAGTATCGCTAAGATTAGGAAGATCCTTTCCCAGAGTGATGCTGAAAAACTGGTGCATGGATTTATCACTTCTAGGCTGGACTACTGCAACTCTCTCCTGTCAGGATGTCCTAAATACTCCCTAAAGAGTCTCCAGCAGGTCCAGAACGCTGCAGCGAGGGTTTTGACGGGAGTTAAGAAGAGAGAACACATCTCTCCACTTTAGCTTCTCTCCTTCCTGTAGGATCTAGAATCCACTTCAAAGTCCTTCTGCTGACTTATAAGGCTCTCAATGATAAAGCTCCATCCTATTTGAAAGAACTCATTAGTCCCTACTGTCCGACCAGAGCACTCCGCTCCCACGATGCAGGTCTGTTAGTGACTCCCAGTATCAATAAAAACAGACTGGGAGGTAGAGCCTTCAGGTACCGGTTCCTCTACTGTGGAACCAGCATCTCTCCATGGGTCAGAGAGGCAGACACTCTGACTACGTTTAAGTCCAGGCTTAAGACCTTCCTTTATGACAGAGCCTTCAGTTAGGACTGGTTCAGGTAGGTCTGAACCATTGATAGCTATGCTGCTACAGGCTGAGACTGCTGGGGGACACATCAGGTTACATGGAGCCCTTCCCTCCTCTCCTCTCCTCTCCCCCTCTCTCCTCCTCTCCTCCCTGCACATTTTTGGAACTGTCATTACCACTACTTGTTGCACTTTGTAGTTTGGCCTTGGTGTCTCGCAGTCTCTCTGTGTTTCCACAGATCCACCAGAGCCCCAACCGCCGCCTGCATCGCCCCCCCCCCCCCATTCCCTACTGTTACACCGGCCTGCGCTCCCCTTCCATGAACCAGTCTACCATCCAGTCCCCCATCAAGCTGGCTTGCTCTCCCTGCCTCCCCTACCAGATGCTTCCTTCTTCAGCTGTTATTAACATTTCCATGTTTCCCACATTCTGTGTTATAAACTGTTTTCTTGTCTGTAACAACATCTACTGCTCGTCTGTCCGTCCTGGATGAGGGATCCCTCCTCTGTTGCTCACCCTGAGGTTTCTCAGATTTTTCCCTGTTAAAAGGGTTTTCTATGGAGTTTTTCCTCAGTCGATGTGAGGGTCTAAGGACAGAGGATGTTGTTATGATGCCATGAAGCCCTTTGAGACAAACTGTTTGTGAAAACGGGCTATACAAATAAAATTGCCTTGCCTTGCCTTATTTTATAATAATGTAATTTTACAGTAGTTGAGTCAAAAGTACAAGCTTGACAGTTACACTCTTACAAAATGTATCCGTAAATACAGATGTCAAGTAAAGGTATTTTGTTAGTGTCCAAAACTGCTGCTGAGGATGATGATGACGATACTCCATGCATCCATTTTCTATACCGCCTATCCTGTTAAGGGTTGTGTGGGGGGTTGGAGCCTATCCCAGCTGACATTGGGTGAGAGGCGAGGTTCACCTGGATGTGTCACCAGCCCACCATCAGGAGCAATTGGGGGCTCAGTATCTTGATGATGATCATAATTATTATTATTATAATAATTATTATTATTTTACAGTTTACACTGGAGCTGTTAGGAGCTCATCAATTTGATGGAATAAACCCAGTTTAGATTTCTTGTTCCGTGTGTCAGTCTCGGTGTAATAAAAAACATTGTTGCGTCCTGCTGGTCAAAAAGAACACATTTGGTGAGCGCGTGGAATGGAGTCACGGACGTTTTGATGAGGACGTTGTGTGGAGATGCGGTCACATGAGATGCATGCAGAGACTGCAGCACGAGCCTTTGATGCCTGGGCGACCTGTCAGCTTCCCTCAGCATGAGAAGGTGGACTCTGCACGCAGCAGATGCCAAGGCTCGTGCAGTGGAACTTATTTCATGTTAGAAATAGAAAAAACACCCAAACAAAGTGATGAGATGGACTCTGTGTGTTCTGGCAGCTAACTCCATGGCCCACTGTGGCTTATTTGGCCATCAGTAGCCCATGTCGTGGATCAAAAAATTTTAAAACCAAGTTTTTAAAAACTTTAATCTGTTTGTCCAAATCCTGATTAACCACAACACTCAAGATTGAATCTCTCCTGTGTGAATCCTGGATGGAAGCTACGGTGATGGTAGCAACAATAAAAAGAACCGAGACATTACAGCTTTACTCAACCTGGCATCCAAGTCCAAGCTGACCTGACGATCACAGTTATATGGCGAAGTTCAGTGTGTTGGAATACAGCAGTTTCCTCCAGCGTCAACCGCTCACTGAGTACGGGGAGGGAACGTAACGCTCACACATCAACACAATCTTCCCTCTCTGTCCTCAGCAAAGTGCAATTGATGCCGACGGTTGGACCATAATTACCACGCTCAGCAGGTTGGGTTTCTGAAATTAGTCACACCGTTGCTCTGTGTTGTTTCCAGTGCTGAAAGGGCCTGTAGGTGGACCGACTGCAACATTTTCTGAACAGCGTTCAGTTCTTTGAACAAGTGTGAAATCACTAAAATTGCTCATGTGTTGGTCTCAACACGGCGCTTGAATGGGGAGCAATTGTTCTCTTAAGTAATGCAGAACTAAGTGAATTCCTAAGATCCTTCAGTTTGACAGCGGTTGCTGCCCAGAAAGATTCCTGGATATGCTTCTTGGCCTGGGATTAGCTACCAAACTGAGCTGACAGGATTTGAGGTCTTTTCATAAAGTAGCTTGCTTTGCAGTGGCATTGTGTCGTTCCTTCCAGTGTGTTGGATGACAATGACTGTCTTGCTGTGGCAGGAGACAGATATGCACACGGAGGCTGGAATCATGGCAGCGCGGTGACATCAAACAGCTCCTTCTAGAGACTTCCACGAAGGTTCCTGTTCCTTTAAGTCAGTACTTTCCCAGGAAACGACCATCGTTTATTAATTACTCACCCTGAGAGGTCTTGAGGACACGAAGTGCTCTTTTTTTGTTTTGTTGTGTTCTTCTTGGTGAATCCAGATGTCACTTAACACAGCTACCGGAGGCCAAAGGTCACCAAGAGTCGAACCAGACATGGAACTGACACTCCCATGCTGCTCTGAAGCACACGTATGTTCTTTCCTGCAGTGTTTGTTTTTCTTTGGACACTTGACGTTCAGGTTTGAATGAAGGTTGTTGTCAGTTCTCACTAGTTCCTCTTTGAGGTGCCGCTAGCTTTGTTGCTCACAGAGGAAAGGCCTGTATCAACACCTGATGCGATCCAGCATCGATTCAAATGCATTGCCATGGAGGCATGCTTCTAGCCGTTGCAGCTTTGTGCAGCAGCGTGGTTCTACAAGGAAGTTCTCCAACACAACAAGCGGTTACAGGTGGCTGCAGTGTTCTGGAACTGTACTGTGAAACCACTTAAGTTATTTAAAAGATGTACTTTTGATTACTTAAGTTTATTAAAATAATAATCAATAGAATACTTTAAAACCCCCAAAAGTGTGGAATAACTGTCAAATACTCACTTAAAAGGTGCCTTTAGCTCACAGAGCTGTTTTTCCCTCCCGCATCACTTCTTTGAGTCTCCAGATGCAGAAAGAGCCAGCCATGTACATGCAGCTTGACACTGACTGTGGCAGACCAATGAAAGTCTGTTTTCAGTTTGAATCAAAGTGTCTGTGGATCGCCAAGCACGTGGGTGGACACAGAGGAGGGTGTGGATGATACTTGAGGGGTGAAGAAAGACTTGAATGTTGGTTAGCTTCCGTTAGCGCAGTAACGAGCCAGCAGGATCTATGGGCAGCGGCCACTACATGACTGTAGAGGTCTGAATCTGCATGGTGCAGGAGACTGTGTTCACCTAACCGTGAGTCATTATCAACATCATTTTGGGTGGAGCAAGTAAGAGACGGTGAGGCAGAGCAGATGAGAAGATGTGCTCAGCCCACCAGCACACAGCCATCCAGTCGACTTCCCTTCATGAATATCCACTCATCTTCCTGTGCTCCCACAGATTATGCATTGCGTCTTAATTGATCCCTCTGGGGTGGGATTCTCACAGTGCGGGGAGTGCTAGGTACACAATGGTGAAAACCTCAATCCCGGGATTTTTGAGCAAACAGCATTTTGAATACCTTGCTTCAGGCAGCACTCACGGGTGTTTCCACACTGCCCAGGCCGCTAATGGAGGGCGGAATTTATTGTGTGTTTGTTTTATTCGTGCAGAATGGAGAGTGATGGAAAACGAACATTGATTTTTATTTTTTTTTATATTCTGCATAGAAAAGGGTTTTGTTTTGGATTTAATTGAGTGTTTGTGCAAATTAACACTGATATTATTTGGACATGAGCAGATAATGAGCCCTGGAACTAAATATATCATTTTTCTAACGACTCACATCTTCCCTGCATTTAGTGATTTGCCCCATGCTTTATGTCAGCGCTTCAATTCTCTGAGTAATAGGAGGAGAACACTCTTTCATTAGTCGTTATCATTATTGTTCTTATTGTGTTGGTTTCGGTTCAGCTTTGTTATTTCTTTACACCATTGGTGACCCTCTCACACGTGCCTGCTGATGGTACAGTGGGATTTTTGGTGGGTTTTTTTGTTTTTGTCAGCAGCTTCAGGATCTAGTAACTGAGCTCTGGAATCATCCCAGAGACACAGCACACTGAGGTCCCCTAAACTCTCCATCGCTCCCCTCTGACTTTCTATTGCAGCAGTTTTGCAGGTGAAACATCAGCAGGAGGATGTTGATGATGAACTGTGGAACACTCAGTGTGGTGTAAGTGTCAGGATAGCTTGACAAACGGCTTCTTCATTTCCGATACCGAACCCTTGTACGTGCGTCTACATGACAACATCCAGAACTGGCGACTATAATTCGTCCTCTCTAAAATACCAACAACCACAGAGTCTTCAGTTGCCAGAATCCTTTCTAGATCTGAGAAGTTTGATCCCATAATGCCGGTGCTAATGTTTCTACACTGGCTGACGGCAGGCAGCCGGCAGGCTTTCAGCAGGGAGGATAAGATTTAAGTGGCTAAATCTGTACACTTTGGTGAGAGCCTGAAAAAAATGGATCTGTGTGGCTGATGTGAGATTTCTACATGGGGAAGCTGGTCCAGTCGGCTTCGTCCCTGCACAACTTCAGAGTAGAACACACGAGGGCTCGTCTGTCGTCCCAATTTCTGTTGCCTAAGAGCTCTAGAGAGAGGAAATGAGGCTCTAGGTTCCGCTGTGTGGAACTGGGTGATGAGATCCGGGCCATTTTGGGGGCACACGGTTGCTTCCTGCTACAACTTTTCCCTCTTGAGGTATAAAGTTGTGCAGAAGTGGTTGGACCTTGTTAAGGCTGGAAATACCATCCCACAAATCATGCCATTACAATGCTATATAGCAAAAAGTACCTGGACAAATTTCTTAAAATAGCTTTATGATCTTGATGAAATTCTCTTCATGTGAGTGGCTCTTCATCCAGTTGTGTGTGAGACCCGACTGTTACGACCTGATGGATTTTTCACTTCTCTCCTGCTGATCTGCAGGGTTACAGTTTTTAACCTGGACAAACATTAGTTGCCAAAGTTGACTTGCTTGCTTCACGTCTTGCGCTCAGTTTGTTAATGTATTGTATTTTTTTCCATTCGGACTCCTCATGATTACATGTATAGTTTTGTAATCCACCATAGGGTTTTTGCTGTTGTGTGATCAGAGTGTGTGCGGAGGGGGCTCATTCCTGCGTGCTTTTGTGTGTGTGTGGGTGTGTGTGTGCCCTTGTCCCTCAGCATGACTCACCATTAGAGTCCTCTTGTCCCTCTGGGGTAACAAATGTCCTCATCCTGGTCCCCAGACTCTTCCAGAGCAGATGATCCTCATTAATGGCATGTGGATGGAGGGTGTGTGGATGGAGGGTGTGTGTCTGGGCAGCGTCTCCTGTCCTTCCTCCACTCTGAGAAGCCCACTCTGATAAATCCTTGTGTAAAGATCCAGTGTGGACTCTGTCCTCATCCGCAATGACGCCTGATTCTTCTTTCCTGGTTGTAAATGGCATTGATCAGGTGCTTCCAACAAGACAGACGTAACGACTGACTTGTGAGTCGTGATGAGTGGTGTTACCAGCTGACACGAGAGACTGGCACCCGGGACCAGAGTCTCCACCCAGGACCGTGTCATCCATGTTTACTCCTGCTGTGAACAGATGAGTGCATGGGTGGCCGCAAGGTGAGCTGTGAGAGTGCCTCTCTGAAGGAGTCAGAGGTCAGATAAAGCCAGGTAAGCGATGCTAACGTTAGCAACAAATGAGTGCGTGATATTGTTTAACAGGGCTTCATTTGCCATCAATCCTGATGGCAGCAGGTGGACTCTTGAAGCTGAAAGTGGATTTAACCACGTTGACTCAATGGCCTAAAGGGCAAGATGGGAGCAGATGGACCGATGAAGGCACTGGAGAGAGCCATGCTCTGGTTTGACAACTTGTACGAACCATAATACGTTACTGTCAATCATTGCCACTGTAGGTGTGCTGCTCAGGCCTTGTTTGGACCAGTGAAGATCCCTGTGTCCATGGCCAGGTACTGTCGGCAGTCAGACTGCCGCTTCCCCTCAGCTACAATGTTCGAGCTGCCGTTCCCCAGCCGCTTCATGTATTCCCCTCTCTTATATAGTTTATGAAATTTTCATAAGCTCATTCAGGGAGTTATTACCTGCCTTCGTTTCCTCATCTCACTTGAACGGTCTTGAAGTCTTTGCTGACAGCGAACAAGATCTACAGCCATGTTTTATCAGATGAAAGGTGCGCCTTGATGAAAAAGCAGTTCAGGACAGATCAAGGCACTCTACCTTTAAATACCAGCAAATGACAAGCCAGCTATTTTCTCAGCACCTCCCGCTGTTTAAACACAATCCTGCGGCTCACTCACTGATAGCACACACAGATCACATCTCCTCTGTATTGTGTGATCGGCGTGTGGATGACACCTCATGGTAACCGACTCACTCGCTTCTCCTGTGGTAGATCAATTTAGAGTGATAACATCATGATGCAGAATCAGAATTCCTCTGGAATTCAAAGTCGAGGAATGTTTGGCAGCAAAAGGTTCATCTATGAGCTGTTTATCTCCTATAGTAATTAATGTTACTCTAAAAGTAACTGATTACATTTTGGGACTTCTGTCATCTTCATGACAACGTTAGCTTTGTTTCGTTAGCTCTCGTCATTCCTCCAGGACATAAGAGTTTAATTAGTTACCTAAAGGAAAGATGGTGACTCCAGAGCCGGTCCCGACAGCTTCTCCTCCACCTCGCTCTCAGCTTCAAGTGTGTTCTTCTCCTCCTCGTCAAATTTTAAGTTGAGCTTGCGGTTGACAGACACAAAATCACCCACAAACATGGAGCATTTCACCAAGACACTCTTCCTTTGGGCTCAAACAAGCATATTTTTGATGAAACACAGAGGTCGGCACTGACGACTGAAGCCCCCCCACCCCAGCTGCTTCTTACGTTACCTGTAGAGCAGTACTTCTCAAATAGTGTGTGAGTGTGTGGGGGGGGACTTATAGTGAACGTGTGTCTTTATTCATGCATGAATGATAAACAAGCCTCCGGTCACTAGGTGGCAGCAGTAGTCAAACTAACCAACAGGCTGGCTGTTAAACCCAGTAGCAGAAGTACATTGCACCAGTACACCGGCGAGGAGAGCTGATGGAGGAGGAGAGATGGAGAAGTTTCTGACAGGAATGAAAAACAGAGGAGGCGTCAGAGGCAAGGAAAGCAAAGTAACCAGCAATTAAAAGACCAGGAAATATGACAAAGTCTACATAGCCCCGGGATTTACCTTGAATACAGAAATGAGGACAGACCTGTGTGTTTTATGCCTAAAAACTCTGGCAGGGGACAGCAGGAACCCAAACAAATTGAGACCGCACCTGGACACCTTCCACCCCAGTTACATCGATACGCCACTGGACTTTTTTCATGAAAATTTGATGAGCATCGCCAACAGGCCAGCCAGTTTGTCATCAATAAATGAAGTAACGTTGTTTGCCTCAAACAAAGTTGCCCACCACATCATAAGGTGCAAAAAACCTCGAACAATAGCCGGTGAGCTAATCCTCCTGGCAGCATTGGACGTGGTCCCAATCAGGCTAGGTGAGAAAAGTGCTGAGACACTGAACTGTGTCCCTTGGTCGGGAGATGGGATATTTGAGTCTTCATCCCTTCTGATGAGCTCAAATATCAGTAATACTGTGAGTCTCCATGTTCTCCCTGTTCCTGCTGGGTTCTCTCTGGTACTCCAGCTTCCTCCCACAGTCCAAAGACATCAAGAGGGGACCAGGTTAATCCAGACTCTAAATTGACCGTAGGCGTGGCTGGGAGAGCCAATGGTTGTCTGTCTCTATGTGTTGGCCCTGCCATGGACTGGTGACCTGTCCAGGGGGAAGGCTGCTGGGATAGGCTCCACCCCCACCACCCTCAACAGGAGAAGATGGATGGATGGAGGAATGATGGATGGATAGACAGATGGAAGGATGGATGGATAGACAGATGGAAGGATGGATGGATGGATAAGCATTATTGTTTTTTGCACACACAAAAACAAATGTTACAAGTCATATATCTTTTTGAAAAGGAATAAGCTGATGAAGTGACCAATGTTTACAGTTCAAAAAGTTCCGATTGTTACTGTGTCAAGTCTAGAAAAATGCACATCCCAGTGAATCATTTGCTGTTTTTCTCTGTTCTGAGAATCACACTAACAAATTGTTACAGACTGAGTTAAAAAAAAAAAAAAACTCAACTTGGAAATTGTTTTAAGTTGTTGCAGATGTTAGCTCACTTTATTCATGTATTTTGATAGGCAGGTCATTGTATGCAGAATGCCAGTGCCAGTGCAACTCATACAGTGGTTTGTACCGATAAATAAATTAATATGATCAGGTTGTCAGTCGTATTTCAATGAAGGGGGGCATGGACATATTTCTGTCCCCTGGGGGGCATGACAGAGAATAGCTGAGAAGCACTGCTGCCGAGTATTGAATTATTCCCCTAAAACTACGTTCTTCATGTCTTCAATCAGCAGCCTCCAGCATCCCTACCATCCATTCACTGCTTACTCCACCTCCATCAGGAGAGTTGTTTCCTCTGTTTGCCGATGTCACGTGGCGTCCTGCTTCCACATGGACATAATTACTGTGACATCATCGGTCACTAACACAAGCTCATTTTCGCCACTTACATTCACTTGTTTGTGTTTTGATTTGACTGACACGGTCAATATAAAGGCCGCATTCGTGGCCTGTCAGGGTGGAGACTCCACCGCCTCCACCTTGTCTTGGAATTTCAAATAATCTGATGACTAATTAATGAAGTATATTAGAAAGCCTCTGTATGCGCGGCTGCTGAACAGCCCACGTTCCTGATGCTGATGGGATGCATCTGTGTGTTTCAGGTGGAAAGTGAAGCCAAAGTAAAGTAGAGTCCAATGTAGAAAGTTGGTGGGATTGTTAGTTTGTGATTTTTAAACTAATGGGGTCACAAAGATAGTGGTATAAAGCAGCTCTCTGCAATAGAGACTTTTGTATTCACATTTTTGAAAGCACTGTCTGAATAAATGTATTCATGTTTGATGAAAAAGGTGCACAAAGTGTCAATTTGAAAGCGACTACGTTTCATCTCTGCGCATATCCACAACACTGCAGAGAGAAAACATCCAAGGTGAACATCTATTCATCCAAGATGTTCTGTAATGAAAATGTGATTTTGTGTTCCGTTTGAGTGCTCAGACTTTGACTTTCTCTATTTGTCACTTGGATTTTCATCACAAATGAAATTTCGGTACTGTGGCTCAGGCACCGCAGGAATTAGATAATGAGCTCATATTCATCTTTAATTGTTGGCTCATAAAAATCTTTAACAAATTTTCCATGAATAGACGACTTGACCAAGTGTAGCCAGTGAACCCAACAGATGTAAAGGGGGAGGCGAGAGCTGCCATACAAGCCAGCCAGGAGCCGGAGACCCAGAAGAGCCCCGAACAGCACACGAGTGCTTGACCAGCACTCACCTGCTACCTGAGCTTGACCACAGTTACAAGTCAGCCAAAGGTGGCAGCTGGCGTGGCGACACGTGGAAAGGCAGGGCGAGGGAACGAGGACGACAGTTAAACAGGAATAAATATGATTTCATATTAATGTGTCATAAATCATTTTAATGTCCACAGGCAGCAGTTTTCTTGACATCTCCCTGCTTTCTGCTTATTTCCATTAATCCTCATTTCACAGCCTGAAAAAACATCCAGGATGCCTCGACTGCCATCTGTTCAGATTGGCTAATAAAAGCAACACCATCAAACTGTTAAATTATGCTATTTTATGATTATGATGGGAGACTGTATAATCATCGCTGTAGACGGCCCTCTGGTGGACCCTCTGCCTCTGTTTTTAATTACCTCCATTGCTCAGCTCTCTCTCCGCTCCTTGTGCACCGTTTTCTTTAACATTATTTCCCCGAATTTATAGCTTGAAATTTTCATTGCTTTTTTATTTTATTTTTTTTTTCAGTTCATCTCTTGCAGCTCCTCTTAAATGCAATTCCCTACAACACTTTTCTTCCACAAAAATAATTGGAGCTATTTTGCATCAGACCCTGATGTAGATGCCAATGGGAAGTAGATAATGCACTCCTGTCAAGTGGACTATATTGAGCAGACATGTCGGAGTGATAGATGCCCTCTGTTCGTCATTAAAATACTTCCAAACGTGGCGTGCTTCCAGGGCTGGCTCATGTGTCTCCATGGCGCCCAGCAGAGCTGCACGCATTACCCCAGCAACAAGTCAGGCTGGAAGATGGATGTGAGCGTTGGAGCACATGCTATCACAAGGAGCACCACTCAACCGAGGCAGGCGTGTGTGTGTGTGGGGGGTGGGGGTGGGGGGTGGGGTGGTCAGTCCAGGTCTGGGCTGCCCACAGCTTTTGTATGTCTGTCTCATTTCACAATTCATCAGCTGAGTGTGACTGTCAGGCGAGGCTTCGGCTCCAGCGATCCATCAGGGCCTGTCACCCAGCCATCACAACTGAGAGATGAGGCCCCGACATTCGAATTCCATTAGCCCCATCAGCCCGGCTATACCGCCGGGCAGCCCAGCCAGCCAGCCAGCACCTTGTTTGGGACTCAGAGATAATAAAACCCTATCAGCAAATCAGAAACAGCTAGCATCTCCCTCCAACCCCTGCCACTCCTGCTGACTTCCCACGGGACACACTGCTGTATTAGAGCCACATTGACTGACATTACTTTTTTTTCTTGTCCTTTCACATTTTCTTCCTTAAATGAAATAGTTCTGCTCGCGCCACCTCCATCAAGCTCTTCACATCCATTGCTTTTCTTCCAATCTGTGATAACATTTTTTAAGCAAAGTAAGAAACAGAGATTTGTAAACACGGGATTGCAGCATCATCAGCAGAAAACTGCCCGCTGCACTTTGACTCTGGCATGTTTCTGATGACGCCGTTGGCTCTTCAATCCAGGATGTAATACTCAAAGTCTCATCATGGGCAAACAAGTGCGGTGAGTGCTGTGAAATCACAGTAAGACACTGGCCAGCACTGCTGTCTAAGGCCACACGTGAATGTATGAGCTGTGTGTATGGCGAGGCAGTTTCCTACTCACATCACCATCCGTGTTAGCCCTGGGCCGCTTTGGTGGAGACGATGTGGTCGTACGATGGGGTGTGTGGGGGGGTGTGTTTGTGTGCGAGAGAGAGAGCGAGAGAGACCAATGTTGGTGGTGGCTGCAAGCATCTTCTCTCTTCTGTACATTCCATGGATGTGAACTCCTGCCCTCTTGCTTCCTGGTTCGTAGCAACCCAGGCTCCGCACTGGTCGATGTGAATACCACGTGTCATTACACAATAAGCTTGACATGGAGTTGGTTTTTGGCCCAGTGTTAAGAGGATGACAACAGACCGACAGGATTTTGACATCAATTTGATTTTCATTGACAAAGTTTAACATGGTTTTTCTTTTTTTTTCTTCGTGATAAGGCTGTGTTGTGAAGTTGTATTTTACCTTCCAAAGGTGCGTCCGCCGACTCCCAGGTGACTCCCATGTGCTTTGTCTGGTGCAATCCAGGTCTCCCTTCCAGGAAATGCTCAATAACCCACAAGCACTCTGATATGAGCTCACAACACTCCGGCACTTCTGATTCAGGAAGACGGAGAAGGCACGTAGCTGACACGCTCAGTCTGCTGCACTCATCCTCACATTAGCGAGCATCTACGGCTGGTTCCAGAGGCCGTGGATTTTACCAGAAAAAGCATTCGTGAGTCTGCAGACGGAAGCTAAATACACACGTCTGCTTTTCTCTGACTGCTGGAATCACAACAAAGGGAGGAGGAAGAGGAAAAAAATCTTTTTTTAGTTAAGAAGTCTAAAAAGGCAAAATACGCTTTTTGGGCGGACCATTTTTTTAAATTGATGTCATTCCTGTGGTTAAGCTGCCAGTCTAAACAAAAGCAGACAAACCTGGGCTCATGAGGTTGGATTGAGTGTTAGCTGATAGAGAACAGGTGATGACAAAAAAGGAGAGAAACACACAAAGGCTGGAAGAAAAACCAACCAAGGCTGCGTCCGAATTGCCGAGTAGGTCTCAGAGTAGGTCGTAGGCTGTCCGAAACCACAACTGCCGCGAGTAGCGACCTACTTCACAACCTCAATTCCAGCCTAAACACGCCCTCATTGTAGGTCGGTTCAGGTGCATCCTACGGAGCAACCTATGGCCCACAATGCACCGCGGACTTCTTCTTCGTCCCCTAAAAACTTGTGGATGCGCAAGCAAAGTTTGCGCCACCAACAGTCTCCCATTCTGATGCAACACCAACATTTATAGTCATTGTTGATGACTATAGGTGTGTTCACACCAAACGCGACGCGGTGTGAACACACCTTTACAGGTGCATTAATATGCTTAATAATAGAGAATGAGTGAAAGGTGCATTCAGAGTGGAGTGCAGTACGACAGTCAGGCCAGCAGGTGGGGCTTTCGTTGGTGCTGTCTACCTAATTGCGGTATCTGTGCTCTGCCAGCAGAGGTCGTGCTTCACCACCAACCTACTGGGGTGTCTGAATGGTGCTGCTGTGTTTAGGTTGTAGCAGTAGGACGTAGCAGAAGGACGTAGGTTGGTACTTGGCAATTTGGATGCAGCCCAAGACACAAAATGGAAGTGATCTCAAACTAATACAGGATCTAGCAATCGCAAGGTCGAACCAAAAACAACACTCACGTACCAAACAACAAATTCCACACTACAAGAGTAGAAAGACCCAAACTGGTGGTCAAAGTGAAAATCAGGAGTTACACAACTAAATGCATACTGGCTTTCCACTATGATGCGCAATTCCATGCTGTTCCAATTGAAACGAGGCTTTCGTTGATGACATGCTAGCAACACCTGTCAAGGTAGTAGCAGTTGTAGTTCTGAAGGCAGCCTCTGAAAGTAGCCTATTAAATTTCAGTTTCTGCAAAACTGGGAATGGGAAACATGTGGGACTAACAGGAAAAAGAAAAAGAAAAGCTGACCCGGAATGACTTTCCAGGGGAGCTCAGCATTCACAGCTGGTCTTATCTAATGTGTGACTTTCATTCACTCACTACTTTTCTCTAATTTCCCTTCCGCCCTGACGGGACAATGATCCCAGAGAGTATATGCCCTCCCATTTCACCAACAATACCCCCAGTGACAGGATTAGACGCCGTCACGCTGCCGTCTCTTCTTCAGCCAGGCTCCAGCATTTTCAGAGCACCCCGGGTTTTTTAGTAGGTAGAGGAGATGAGCAATGTTGTCTCATCGCCAGCATTGGCATCATTGCCTTTTCTCCTTAATCCTTCAGGCAGTCAATTTGAAGCCACCGAAGTGTGAAGCTCCATAATGATGGGTTATTGACCCGTTTGCTGTTTGGCATCGAGGGAAGAGGCAAAGTGAAAGGATTGTTCCTGTTTTTCCATGTGATATTCAGATGGCTCTCTGCTGCTGTGGCTAATGGAACTGCAATGGATAGTTTGATTGCTGGATAATGGTCATACCAACATCACGGGGATGCGCCCCTGCAGGATTGTAACGACTGCTGCTGTGCGATCTTAGTGTCTCCATGTTCGTTATATTTCAGATCACATTCTCTGTTTATATCTTTTAGTTATTTGAAGAATAATAGTTCTTTGTTCTCACTGCTCCGCAGCCAGAACTTGACTTAGTAAGCATTCAAAAACAAAGGTAGGAATATCCTTCGATTATGTTCTCGATACATGCCGACATCACTTTTACAAATCACATTTCCCTGTGTCCAATGGCTTGTCTGTCTCAGAATGGCTCATCAAATAACAACATGCATCCCAAACCAAACCTCCAGAGGCTCCAGGCAGTACAGCTTTAAGACTGCAGACTTTTTTTTTTAAATGTCACTTTTGCATTTCTGTCCATTAGAGTTTCTTGTTCACTTAAGATATCAAAGTTTTTATTTATATTGCAGGAGAAATTCTGTAGTATAAAGTCAAGGACTCATTGACAGCTATTAACAAGCAAATAAAAAACAAACATTTTGCTTCCATTCCGTTAATTGCTGCCAGCATAGCCAAGTACCAATATCACCTTTGGATTATCAACAAAAGTATATTCCACTTATTGAAATGTGTCAGTTTTTTGTTTGTTTTGTGATGTAACACAAACATTTTGCACATGTTAACTAGAGTAAATATCAAAGCTGGTTTTAATGAGGCAATAGTTTGATGACAGTCAGGTAACGTTACTGTACTGATGCTATTACTAATTAATAACCATGTAATAGCTTTGTATTAACAATGACTGGCTGAAATGAATTTGACTGCATAATTACAGACATTAGCAAAACTGTTTGTCTAAGTTGTTAAAAACATGGTTGCACAAGGACTTTTATCAGGGTGGCACGATGCTAAACTACCTGTTTCTATGGAGTTTCTCACCACTGCCACCTAAAAGCCGTGACACTGCTGAAGCCTTTGAAGAAGTCCTAATCGCCACTGCTCATGGATGCAGCAGAAGTCAACTTCGCTTTGATCCCAACCTCCACGGAGCAGTGAGCAGACACCACCTCCAGTCTTTCTGACTGCTCTTGGCCAACATGGCCGTATTTCCATAGACATCAGGATGGTAACGATTCTTGAATAACACAGAGGAGGAGGAGGAGGAGGATGTTGAGGAGGAGGAGGATGAAAGAGGAGGAGGATGTTGAGGAGGAGGAGGATGAAAGAGGAGGAGGATGATGATGAGGAAGATGATGATGATGATAATGAGGAGGAGGATGATGATGATGAGGAGGAGGATGATGATGAGGAAGATGATGATGATGATAATGAGGAGGAGGATGATGATGATGAGGAGGAGGATGATAAGGAGAAGGAGGAGGATGATGATGAGGAGGAGGATGATAAGGAGAAGGAGGAGGATGAGGAGGAGGATGATGAGGAGGAGGATGAGGAGGAGGAAGATGATGATGATGATAATGAGGAGGAGGAGGATGATGATGATGAGGAGAAGGATGATGATGAGGAGGAGGAGGAGGAGGATGATTATGATAATGAGGAGGAGGATGATGAAAGAGGAGGAGGAGGATGATGAGGAGGAGGATGATGATAATGAGGAGGAGGATGATGATGAGGAGGAGGATGATGAAAGAGGAGGATGATGAGGAGGAGGAGGAGGAGGATGATGAGGAAGAGGAGGAGGATGATGAGGAGGAGGATGATGAGGAGGAGGATGATGAGGAAGAGGAGGAGGATGATGAGGAGGAGGATGATGATGAGGAGGATGATGATGAGGAGGAGGATGATGAAAGAGGAGGATGATGAGGAGGAGGAGGATGATGAGGATGAGGAGGAGGAGGATGATGATGAGGAGGATGATGATAATGAGGAGTAGGATGATGATGAGGAGGAGGAGGATGATGAAGATGAGGATGCTGGTAAAAACATGACACCACTGCATCTCATGGTCTTTGTCACAAGCACAATGGTTTCCAGCCAATTACTGTGGATCTTGAAGCTTCTCTTGATGTGACATCCAAGTGATCCAGCTGTTGCAGCAAAAGTCAAGTCCGGCACACGAAGACAGAATGAATCCCAGCATCGAAAGTAGGATTTCAGCGTTACAATGTCAAAGATTTGGTCCTTAAAGTATTTCAGTGGTACCACACAGACAGCCACAAGCACTGCAAAAGCATCAGCCTTCGCTCCTCCTTACGACAAGCGCAATAAACCCTAAACATCACTATGTAAATGTAAGAATCAGTCCAAACGTAGCAGCGAGGTGACTGTCAGCTGACATGTTTAATCCTGTTCGTCAGCCCGGGATGCTCGTGCTACCCTAGAATACATGATATTGATTAGTGCCTCAGCACCACCATTACCATGTGATTATGGAGCTGCCATATTGATGTCAAGCGTTCCTAGAAAGCTTTTTTCATGGTCTCATTTTTTTCCCTCTCTCTGCTTCCGATGAGCCACTAGTGGTTATCTGTCTTGACATGAGGGAAGTGAGGCCTCAGGGTACCGTTTGACAGGGATTCCTCTCCATGATGCCTGGCAGAATCTCTTCATTCCCTCGCTGTCATTGTGGGGGAAAATAAGGGAGTCATAAAAGGATGTTGTCATGTCACTGTCACAATCACTATACGCAAGTGAGACGTCCAGCACCGGTGCCAACTTTGAGCTGCAGAAATGTGTTGTGTGTGTGCAGAGTTTGGGCAAAGGGAAACTGTGTTTCTGGAGTTGGTGTTTACCTGTCAGCTTGAGTTTTTATATGACAGAATTATCTTCGCACTGGCAAGCTCCAGGAGAAGCTGTCTTATCATCTTCAGGAACGGATGTTTTGTTTATTTGAACAGATGCCTCAGATATAGCAGCGCTTGGTCTTTGCTTTTATTGTCATGATGACATTCACCAGGCGGACAGTTGAGAGAGTGGCAGAGCAACGACAGAGTCCTGTGGGGCAGAAAATATAGGCAGTCACATGATCCAAGCAAAGAGCCCTCATTCTGGTTCCATGACAGCAGCACAGGCTGGTTAGGAACGAGTGTGGTTGTGATCACTGGCCTGTGAATGGACACCAGCTTGAATATCCACCTCCACCATCAGACTACACCTTTACTCCCCGCCTCCTGACCTGTCCTGGTCCTCCTTTGATTCTGAGGAGCAGCCTGACTTCTGCTGTTTTTCTTCTGTTTCACTGATATCTTTTTTTACGGGGTCAGTTGGATCGCTCTTCACTACTTATTCACTATTATTTTGCTGGTCTTTTTAGATGTGCTTTAACATGTCTTTATGCTACTTTGGTCTCCTGTCTTGTAGCATGTGTCATAAACTCCACAACTCACTGTTCTTGTGACGAGCTGAAATGATTCGTAAGCGGCCAGTAAGCTGCTCATCGTATGTGACACGTTTGTTGAGTTCTGCTTTGAAAGTTGCAGAGAGCATGACTGTGATATCCATATCCAAACTTGTCAATCAGGACGTAGAGGCCAGAAAACTGGGGCTAATCTCACCAGATGATCATCCTGCTCCGCTGAGCACATTCTGAACCCTCTCAGAAAGTCCTGTCACGTGTGTGTTGTTGCTCAAGTGTTCCTATCTCCGCTACGCATGTTTCTGTGTAGGTGTGCGCCCTGGACAGCAGTGCAGAGTAGCTCTGCTGGTGGTTGGTGGTCAGGCTGGGCTAGCATCCGTCTGCGTGTTGCTGCTGCGTGTGGAAGCTGCAGGCATGAGCTCCTGCTGGGTGAAGATTCTCCAGGCACACATGCTCTCTTTCCTTCCCTGCCTGCAGCTGTGTTGTTCTTACCAGAAGGTGAATCAGCATGTCAGTCATCTGAGAAGCAATTTGAATTACAAATAGTGATTGACTGAAAGACAAAGTTTCCCTTCAGTGCTTGAGCTTTGCTCCCAAATCTGACTTTTGGAAAAGGCTGCGGCGTTGTCAGGGCTCAGCAGTTAACTTAGTGATTACAGCAGTTGCATTACTGACTGGAATGGTGAAGGCACATCAAAAAAGTTATGAAACAACTACTTGACGATGCTTGTAGCACCTTTGCCTCGTCTTAAGACAACCGGAGCATCCAGTGTCTATACCACTGATCCTCTTGTTGGACTGACTCACATTCACACCTTTGGGAATTTTCGCCTATGATTAACAAAGCCGAGAGGCCAGGCAGACACAGGGCACAACATGCTGTGAGACCCCCAGCTAAGAGCACCCTGAGCCAACCACGTGACCCATGATGGGCCAGAACATGTATCAGTGAACGTGTGCATGAAGATCATAAGCAAACATGTCCGCAGCCCTCTGGGCCATATTGGGTGTCTGATACCACAACGTAGCGCTTGTTTGCAATAAGAAGCCTCAGCTGAAGGAGCTGGAGGGTTTTGATGGATCCCACAGTGGCGGAGGTCTCTGTGGACTGGACAGATTCTGATTTACAGTTGGAGATTGTAATGAGGAGCTGTTATGTAAATGTTGAACAAAGGCACTGAGCCTCAGGGCTCTTTCCTTTCATGTAACAGAATGATTTTACAGTAATTATGGTTGAGTAGTGGAACAAAATGATCTGCTATTGGCAAAACAGGGAGAGAGCAAACGTCATGGCGTATTAATATGTTAATGTAGCGTTGTTGGAATGGAGAAGTGAGACATTATCTGGATTCCAAAGTGAAATTATTCAAAGGCTCACAGCGCACTCGTGTCCTGTATCAAACTTATATATTTAGCTGCATTTAACATTCAGAAAGGCGTATTTCAGAGGGCCGACCTCCACTTTGAGAGATTTTCACATATGACACTCTGTCTACCTTCATTACCGAATGTGATAATTAACCTGTTTTAACTGCTCCTTTTTTTTCAACAGCAAGCTTCGTCTTCCTTCCGGGGCAGAGACGGGGTTTAATGATGAGGCAATAAACATCAGTATCCCTCCCATCTGTCCTTACCAGTACACACTTAGTCTCTCTGACCTTTGAGGCTCCTGGAGTTGTTGCTCAGTGCAGGTGACTTTCCTCTGCATGGCTGCACTCAGCCATCCATCGCAGCGGCCCCTCACGACTTACTGACATACAAGAAGTTCTCCATCTGTGAAACGGTCGCCTGAGTTGCTACGCACCTTGAATTTGTAATTCTCTCTGTCACCTTGACTCGGTCGCCTCCATTCTGCAGATTGTCTCATAACTGCTTACGGAGGGAAGTGTTTCATGTAAATGGGCTCCTGCTCTTCGCTTAGATGATGGAGGAAGAGGCTGGACTGGTGTCTGAACCAAGGAAGGAACATCAAATTCAATTAGTGCCTGCAGCAGTGGCTCTGGTGCTGGGATGTGTCTGAGGGGGACAAGCACTCACCTTGGCCCCTCTGATCCATCAGGAATCTGAGGCTCAGATACCCCTCGAACTTGCGCTGAGCCACATCTCTCATGCTGATGATGTTTCTCTTTGATCTCTTTAAAGAAATCCTCAATGCTCTCCACTGTGCCACAGAATTCAAATGGCGTTCAGTAATGAAGAGGAAGAAATGCAGGCCTGCACAACATTTTATAAAACTGTAAAGTGGTTCAAAGGAGAACAGGGAGTTGAATGGCTCCTCACAACATTGTTCATCCGCTGTGATCGTCGCTCCTCGACTGCGCCGTCAGCTCAGAACTCCAGCGTGAATATGATTCACAGCTGCAGGGCGTCCGGCATCACCTTGGGCCGACTTTGTTTTTGGATCGATTGCACGTGACTTCATATTTTTAATTAAGCGCCGTGGTGACCTCACTCACTCTACTAAAAATGCCAGGGGCAGGGGCAGAGAGAGAGAAATAAATTGGGCCAAGGTTATGGGAAAAGGGGCATGTACTTAGTGTACTGAGAATGTTGGGGGGGATTCGATGGAAGCGCTCCTCTTTCCTCCGACTGCAAGTAATAAAAGATAGATGTTATGTGCCATTGAGCTTTGACAGCCAAAGCTGGTTTCCTTGTCAAACAAGGATTGCAGTGTCTTTTTCTCCTCGACAACTGGAAACACAAAGCCGAGTGTTGGGTATCAGTTGCAGCATCCAGACAAAGATGTAATGTGGTTTATGCATTATTACTGCAGGGGACAGTGAGCAGAGCTTGTTATCTGTGCAACATGTGTGACCTCCCCCAGGAAATTCACCCTGTAATGACTGCTGATGATATTCAGGGTTGGGGTATTGAAATACATCCTTAACAGTTCGCCACATGCATTCCAAATTATAGCTCCACCACTTTTCCTTCTTCTTTCTCGCCTTCATTTTTTTGCATAATGGGCTGAGCTCATTGGTTTCGAAGGAACTTACAGATGTTTGAAAGGAGTCATTTAGTGAGTTTGCAGCTCTGAGTAACATCTCCTGGAATGATTTTTGGGGGGAGGATGGTGACTTCACTTCACCTGCGTGTTTCTTATTTCATTCTTTAATCAGTGCTTTCTAGAGCGAGACACACACACACACACACACACACCCGTGTTTAGATGCCTGCGGCTCGTTATAAAGTGCTCGTAGCTGCACTGTCCTTGGAGTGTGTCATTAGTCCTCGTCAAGCACATCGTCTCAGCAGCCACGATGTGCTCATGTTTGAAGCCGTTATGCAGTGAAATGGCTGGTTGGACTCTCTTCATCCCCCCCACCCCCCCACTTCATCCCCTCCACTGACATCAATTGGTTTTCTCCTGTGGTGGAAGGTGTGTTCGTTCAGCAACCAGTCAGGAAATCCGGTTTGATGAAAACTGGTTTGATGTTTCCGTGCTGGAATCTGAAGCAACTGTGACGCAGTGTTTGTTTGGACTCTCTCTGCAGTGGCACGCGAAGGACGAAGGCTGCCATGATAATAGAAACATGAACAGAATACATAGCTTACAGTCAGTTGGTCTGAAAGTCCAAAATAATTCTGAATAAAACTATTTTTGAATTGACAAATACTCATTTTTATATTAAGTTACTTTCGTAATATATTTTTAATTCTTACTACATTTTATTCAGTTTTTATTGATTTCTGTGTCTGTTTATTTGTGTATCACCTCCTGTGTCATACTGAGGTTTGGCTCTTCTGCGTCGCTCCAGCCCACACTGCACCACTCCTGGTCTAGGATCAGATCTGGGATCAGACATTCTGTTCTGGAGTGCCTGGGATAATGAAAATCAAATTTAATTAAAATACATTGTGAAATAATCAAATTTGAAAGTAAAGAAATACAAACACTTGTAACTTGCTGTATATTTATTTACTTTAATGGAATTTATTCACCCGCTGTGATGGATTGGCAACCCATCCAGGGTGAACCCCGCCTCTCGCCAATGTCAGCTGGGATAGCGCCCCCCCCCCCCCTGCCCACAACCCTTAACAGATAAGCCCTGTAGACAATAGATTCCAAATAAAACTGCAGTTTTTTCACACTTTCATTGCAACTCATTCATAGTTTGATACCTTCACTGAATGCCCAGTTTAATATCTTATCTTTGAATTTTTCCAAATTCAGTATTTCTCCAGGGCAGCACGGTGGAGCAGTGGTCCTCACTGTGGCCCCCATCAAGAAGGTTGTGGGTGGAGCCCCGGCTGCAGCACGGGGTCTTTCTATGTGAGTCTCCATGTTCTCCCTGTTCCTGCTGGGTTCTCTCTGGTACTCCAGCTTCCTCCACAGTCCAAAGACATCAAGAGGGACCAGGTTAATCCAGACTCTAAATTGACCGTAGGCGTGGCTGGGAGAGCCAATGGTTGTCTGTCTCTATGTGTTGGCCCTGCCATGGACTGGTGACCTGTCCAGGGGGAAGGCTGCTGGGATAGGCTCCACCCCCCCTCCCCTTGACCCTTATCAGTATAAGTGGAAGTAAATTGATGGATGGAATATTTCTCCAAAAAAATACAACAAATGAAAACAATAAACAGAAACAAACCATGCACGTGTACAGCAGCAGCGGTCAGCATCATACATAAGCAGCCTCTACTACTAATAAGCTTCATGTGATTTTCAAAGAATAATCTTGGTTGTTTTTGCCATATTGAGAAAAGCAGTGCATCTGCTTTTACCAAACACCAAAACGGGTTGGAACGAGGCAGAAGAACACGTGAGTGGTTTGCCTTTGTGTCAGTGTGTTTTCTCCAGATGTCTGATTTTGTTGATGTGCTTATTATGTAAAGTACATTTGGAGTCATTTCAAGGAAGGAGTAGAATGTACAAGTGAATTCCTTTAAAAATGTGGTTTGTGGTTCTGTTGATTCGCCTGCATGCGGGTTTCCACTCTTCTCCCTTCAACTGATTCCCTGATTTGATCATTTGATAATATAGTAATAGGAACTTGTATTTCAATACGTTTCCTTCTTTTTGCGTCAATTGGAACATTATGGCAGTTATCCTTCTCCATAGTGTCTGTGTGGGATGATTTTTATCCTCAGCTCATTGTTTAAATAATGAGGGAATATTTTTGACACAAAGACTCCATTTTGAATTTCCAGACTCCAGCCCTTACTGTACATCTGCTGAATGCGTCTGAACTCTCTGGTAACCTTTTACAACATAATTCTCATGGCCTCGTTTCCATTTGGCATATGTAGGGGGGTTATTGGAAGTTGTTAATTCAATGCACTATTATCAGTCGTTCTCACAGCTTTAATTATGGGTGCAGTTCCTGAGAATAATAGTCCATCAGAAAAAGAACAGGGTTCATTCAATTGCAGGATGTGACCAGCTGTGTGGCAAGCAGAATGGGGGAGAACTGACACACCCTCAGGGAATTAATCAAAGTAGGCATTGTACATTTTTACATTTGTAAAGTGAACTGGAATTAACAACAGTCATTCATACTGGAATTGTCACAGCCTGCTCTGCCCCTCTCCTGCTGCTCAGCCACACCCTCATCAGCTTTCACCTGCTGCTCTCACCTGCTCACGTCTCCATTCAAGCCAGTATGCACCTTCGCTCCACTCACTCTTTGCCAGATTGTCTTCGCTCTCATGCCTGACTCTCCAGCACTTGTTCCCATATTGTTTTCCTGGTATCGACCTGACTTTCCCGTGACCTTCGCCTCTCGTCTACGGTCCGGAAAACCTCCCAGTCTTCTGTCCCCGACTACTGATCTCTGTTCCTCGTCTGCCTGTGGCTGATTGGCTCACAGCCTGTTCCTGCTCAACCAGGAGACACACCTTGTCAGCTTTGCCACGCCAGCTCACCTCCTCTGGTGACATCAGCCCCGCCACCTCCATCTCAAGGTGCGGACCCATAGCCAGCCCCTGTTCGAACCACCTTCTTGTTCGATTCCCATCAGCAGTGACTTTGCACTACCTCCTCACCGCCACACTCGTTGAGTCGGTAGAGAACTGCTGGGCAGTTACCTGCTCACCTGAATCCAGTCCTCTGCTGCCTGCCTTTGGTTGGTTGTATACCAGCTCTAACCTGCCAAATAAAGACTGTTCAAGAATGAAGACCTGACTCTTTGTGCTGCAATTGGGTCCCCCCCATGCTCGTCACAGGAATCCAATAGAAGACATTGGAAATCTCATTTGTTCCCTTGCAGCAGTGTTCCTGGCTGTGTGCACAGGAATTTAATGCTAATGTGAAGCCATTGTGAAAAACAGTCAGCCACTATAACTGTCATACTTCATGGAGAGCTGATGTGAATATGTCAGGACGTATATTCACATCACGATTGTTGCGCTCCATACTGCATACGAGAGTAGCACTCAACGCAGGCTTCATGCTAACAGTTTAGCTTACGCCACCATCACACACACCTGGTTTTTGATGTCATCCTACACATATACACACACTCAAACCCAGACTGCTTATTTTTTTACCCACTTTCCACCAACTAAATGTTTGCCTGGGGCTGGACAGCTGTTCCAGTCCACAGACAGGACTACTGGCTGCAGCCGGGTCTGAGATAACAAGCACAGCGGAGAGGAAAAGCAGATCAGCACTGTCCACAGAAACCTTGCATTAAAAAATGGGTCCAGTCTCAGGAACATAGGATTTGGTTCTGACAAGGCAGCATCTATGAAATGACCTCTAGGTAAAAAAGTAAGAAGCAAACTGTTGCTGAATAAAGGTGAGGATTTGTGTCGGGAGCTGACTATGACAGTGTTACTTTAAGGTTGTTGTGAACATCCCCAACCACACAGGTCACAGCAGCTAGTGAAGCCCGTGATGCTGCTGAGTGTGAGCGTAGTCTCTTAGTGGTGTCGGAGGCGGTTTTGGGCAAGAGCCAGACTTACAGTTACCTGCTTCCTCCAGTCACCTGTCACCATTCTGTGTTTTTTGATTGGTGAACTCGGAGCACCCTCATCTGTTCAGACAAATAACCGAAAAGAGGGAGAGAGGTGTCAGGAGGTATTGAATGTTGATGAATGTGTGTGTGTGAAGGCAGAAGGACTGAGATGGTCTGAGATGTGGTAGGTTGGGTAGGAAGGGAAGGGGGAGACACAAGAGGGGATGGATAAAGGGGTGATGTAGGGATTAGGAAGAAGGGAAAGGAAGGGTTGGTTTATCTGGGATTAACCACAGTTGGTTTAAGGCCTGGTTCTATGCCCAAACCATATTTCAGAAGAAACCAACAGCCTGTAATCCAAACAGTTGAAGAACAGCATTCAATTCACTGGCATCACAGTCTGTCTTTGTCTGATTCAACAAGTTCTCTCAGGAGTGGAATGGGGACAATATTATAAATTCCTCTGCAAAACATGATGGAAGCAGGTTTGTTTTTTATTCTCTGAAAGGATTTTCTCCATCTGTTGAGATTCTGAGCCTGTCCAACCTGTCGGCACCGCGGGCTCACAAAACATCTTGTCTGAGAGAGAGTGGCGGTGCACCAAGTTCTGCTGGCCATCTTCTCTAGGAACATTCTCTTTGTCCTTTCTTGTCCAGTGACCCCCCCCCCCCCATTGAAGTAATTCTGCCAAAAGCAATGGCTGTATTTGCCAAGAACTTCAGCAATATGTCTTTTCAAGAGGGGCAGTTGTCTAGTAAGTGTTTTTACAGTACATCTTCCATCTCCACAAGCGCACAATTACTCCCAAGTATTCGTGGCTGCTTGGTGAGGATGCTTTCCTACACATTCGTGGGTCCAGGTAACACAGTGGTCCTGTTGGTCTGGTGATTGATTTTTGAACTTCCAAGTGAAAGTTGGTGGGTAGAGACTGTCAGTTACGGTCAGTGTCAATACTGAGAAGTAGCAGCCATGTATAACCCACAAGGTTGATGTTCGCCAGAGCAGCAGGAGGACAAATCATGGATGTGGCCTTGTTGAGCGGGAGTATCTGCACCCCAGCTCTCTCCTTTAGGTGGAAGTCTGAGCGAGGATGCTGGAGACTTGTGACCTGTAGTGAAGCCTGGTATTAATTTTGTATTAATCCCCTCCTGCCATTATGGTTTCTCTTTTAACTCCTCATAGCTTTCTGGGACCCACATGTAAATTTATGATGTGATAAGGCTGCCTGCAGGATATGATGACACACCTTCATGGTGTCTCTTTAAATGAATTATGTTTCTTGCTGTAGGATGTTTGCATATTTTCTTATGCAAAATCTGACCTTTTTCCCAGCGTCTGTGTCTTCAGGTACAAAGCTCAATTTCCTCAGAAGTGTGGAATGAATGGCCACTCCTCGTCCCAGTTGTCTGGAAGAAACGATGTGCAAGCCAGTGTGGCAGGAGCAGCCCCCCCCCCCCCCCCCCCCATCGGTGTCGTGCAATGGGAGACCACATGGCCGCCCTGGGGGCAGCTGAGACTTTCTCCTCCCTGACACACTCAGACCTAATTCCTCTTCTGCTTAACGAGCCACTTGATCATCTTGCCAACGTGTGCTGGCAGATCAATTTGAGCAGAGGCACAAAAAAGAGGCAAGAGTAACATTTCCCCTTGCTAGAAATATTTGAAGCTGCTCTCAACAATGGCAACAGAGCAAGACAGGCCTCGCTGACCCCGCTGGTCCCCTGTAATGTGATGGACGTTGCTGTGAAATGAGAGCTTGTCAGTGTTTAGTGGTGGGGGGCTTTGAGAGAGGAGGTTGTTACAAGTCATCCTCTTTTCATTAAGGGGAGATACTAGATCTGCAGCAGCTGAAGGCTAGAAAGTATTTGACAATCATGAGGAACTATTCCATTAATCCTCACAGACCCCCCCCCCCCCCCACCCCACCCCAAAATACTTCCCCTGCACAAACAAAGCAAGAGATACACTGGCAATCTTACACGGTGAAGAGGTTAGAGTCCATAACCCAGCGGTGAATGTACAGTTTCAACTACATCTGCAAATGCTCAGCTTCAAGTCCCTGAGTGGCTTCCCAGCTGCTGGGTCATGTTAGAAAGTCTCCATCGATTTCAGCCCTGGGGAGACCCAGAGACTCTCTTGTCCCCCGTGACAGAGGTCCAGAAGTCACTGATAGAAATTATCCAAAGAAAGAAAAGGGGCATGTGAGTTAAACACCTTCAGATGCAATTCCGCCAAATTTTGATAGTTGCAACATGTCAGTTAAAAAAAAGGTAAATATACTATTAAGACAAGGTGATCATCAAGTAAACCATTATTTGTTTTATATAAAAAGCGAATGACAGTTCAAATATTCCTACACGATGACTCCACCATGATTTTTACCAAGAAGCCTAGACAGGAGCATATAAAAGCACCTGAAACGGTGTCTGGAGCAGGGAAGCACCAGCCGTCAGCCCTTGGATCTCATCATCCTGATCAAATACATACAAGAGAGAGAAAAACAAATCTGATCAAAGAGTTTTTGAATCTGCTTAAAATAGCTGATGTGCATGATCTCTCTCTTGGCATGTGAATGTGACCTCTGACCTTTGAGTGCAGATGCATATATGCTGTGTAGTGTATCAGCTAGCTAAGACAGGTGTGTAGCTACGAGGCTAGTGCAGTGTGTTAGCTTGCTAAGACACTAGTGTGGTGTGTTAGCTGGCTAACAGACATGTGTAGCAATGAGGCTAGTGCAGTGTGTTAGCTTGCTAGTGTGGTGTGTTAGCTGGCTAACAGACATGTGTAGCTAAGAGACTAGTGCAGTGTCTCAGCTAGCTAAGACACTTGTGTGTCAGCTGGCTAAGTACTGTGTCAGTTAGCTAAGAACTTTGTGTGTCAGCTGGCTAAGTGACTTGTGTAGTGTGTCAGTTAGCTCAGACACTAGTGTGGTGTGTTAGCTGGCTAACAGACATGTGTAGCAATGAGGCTAGTGCAGTGTGTTAGCTTGCTAGTGTGGTGTGTTAGCTGGCTAACAGACATGTGTAGCTAAGAGACTAGTGCAGTGTGTCAGCTAGCTAAGACACTTGTGTGTCAGCTGGCTAAGTAGTGTGTCAGTTAGCTTAGAACTTTGTGTGTCAGCTGGCTAAGTAACTTGTGTAGTGTGTCAGTTAGCTCAGACACTTGTGTGTCAGCCGGCTAAGTGACTTGTGTAGTGTGTTACCTAGCCAAGAGACTACACCAGGGCTATCAAGTTTTTAACAGAATTCAGTGTCTATCCATGATGAGATGACTTACTGTATCATATGATGTGTTACCTAGCTAAGAGACAACATAAGCTAGTCAGTGTTTGAGCTAGCTAAGAAATTTGTGTCGTGTGTTAGCTAGCTAGGAGACTAGTGCAGTGTGTTAACTATCCTACTGTAGAGAGTTGTGAAGTGTGTTAGCTGGCATAGAGACTTGCGTGGTGTGTTAGCTAGCTAAGACACTTGTGCAGTATGTCAGCTAGCTAAGAGACTTTTGTGGTATATTAGCCAACGTTCCCTCTAAGCTGCGCGCAATCACGCACCGCTCGCACATTCTCAGCACACAAGGAAATCTACGCAGCGCATAGACTAGGTAGGTGACAGTTGTCCAGCCAATGATATGATACGGTTCATTGAGGTTACGCAGCCAACCCTAGCATTGACAGTGCTTGCATATGTGCCCTGTGGCTAGCATTACTAAACTCCAGGGCGTATAGGAGGAGCAACAAGTGAGAAAGACCCTTGTGGCCTTGTCAACTAGACAGGATTGACTGTCTGCTTATGTCCTGCTGCTAGCTGCACTGCTAACTGAACCAACAAGAGCAGATGTTGGTGAGCAGCAGGCAGCTAGCTGTTTGGAGCCTTCTGCTAGCTGTAGATGGTGCCAGGCTGAGCTCTCTTAGTGCTGGTGTTGCTCGTAGCTGTGGTCTGTAGACCGCAGTGGCCGCTTGGTTGATAGTGGAGATCCAGTCAGTCTGACTGTGTATTCACTAGTCTGCTGTCCCGGGCTCCTCCAGGTTAGATCGCCTTCCCTCTTCATCTCTGACGGAAGTTTGAGCAAATCACTGGTGAAATCAGGACGCTGACCGTGGTGCTGAACTCTCAGCGGGTCTGCAGTTTTTCCCTCGCGTCCCCACCATCTCTATGCCAGTGGTAGAGGGTCTACTGCAGGTCCTCTCTTCCTCTTCAATCACCTCTCCCCTCTGTTTGAATGGATTTTGCAATGACTGCTTTTCTTTACTGTTAGAAATGGCCACTCATTCATAATGATGTGAACAAATCCTACTTGTCCAAGCGCTATAATGCTACAGTGACCTACTCATCCTTTCGATACTGAGACCCTCACAGCCTCATATTTAGCTATTAGCTCTCCGTGTGAACATCTGCAGTAAGCACATCTCCAGAACTCAGCACGTTCCTGTTCTTCAGAACCAAGGTTAGGATTGAAATCTGTGTGGTTTCTCAGACTCAGGAGTCTGAGGGGACACTTGCTGTAACTGACTAGTAGGGATCTAAAGAAGCTTCTCTTGGGAGGCACCAGGCTTCCCTTCATTATCAGACTAATATTGTGTGTGTGTGTGTGTGTGTGTGTGTGTGTGTGTGTGTGTGTGTGTGTGTGTGTGTGTGTGTGTTATGCAAGAAGCTTGTGTCCAGCCAGTTAGGAGAGTGAGAGGATTTTCGGCTCTATATGTAATAATAGATGATACTATTTTCCACTCTTTTGTATGGAATGTGATATAGTTGTATAATAGATGACCTGAACAGTTTTTGACATGTTTTTAACATCATTATGTCATCGACATACACAAGTAGACTGCCCTTCATCCCCCACCAGAGAGGCGGAACATTCATGAGGGAGTTATCTTGTTTTGCTGTTGGACCGGGCAGCCCCTGATACACATCCCAGTTTCCTCTCTCCTGGGCAAATGATTTTTATGTTCTCTAAACCAGTTTGTAAATGATCTTCAAACTGGCCTGATTCATCCCAGTCACGCAGCCTCATTTCCCATCTACACATGCACATTTGACAGAAATATCCCAGTGGAACATTGCACCCTCAAACCTTCCTCCCAAGGTCTTTTACAAGGGACTGAAGTGACATTTGACTAACCCTCATTAGCTTGGCCTTATTTCTAAGACTAATGTCCCTTTACTGCTTTTAGCTCTCTCCCTTTAGCACCTGAAAGGACCATTTCTTTGGCTAAATTGCAACAATCTGCACCTGATAATTGCGTTTATGATGGTAATAAAGTGTCTCTTTTTTTTCTTTCTAAGCGTGAGACCCACTTAGAGAAGTGTTACACTGTCTGCTCGGCTGGTGCGGCCACATGTTTGAGAATGACTTTGTCTGTGGCAGCTTGTATGTAGCTCTGCCTGGGCGAGGGTCTCTGTGGTCGCCCATCCATGTCTCAAGTATGTGACTGACAGCCTCATTAATGCTGGCATTTTTTCAAAGCCAACCTTTAAAAGCTCACAATCCAGAGTGGTATTTGTTTCTCAATGTCTCCATGTTTCTGGTAGAAATGAGGGTGGGAGGGAGGAAGGGAGGGGCTTCTGCACCCCCACATGACAAAGCATGCACACCAGAAGCTTGCGCCACCCAAACTAGGCACCGACAGTCAGCCCTCTGCTTACCTGAATGTTATCGTGTGGCTCTAAGACCGTCCAAATGTGACTGGACCAGACGAACCACACTGTCTCAGACTCTACATTAGGGCCATATGTAGTTTTCAGTTCATTCAGGAACACGGCAGCAACATAACAGTCCCGAATAATTTATAATTTCTGGACCTGTTGCACAGGGAGGGAATGCAGCAGAGGCCGCCAACTTTCTGCGGAGTCGACTGCAACCTCCAAACTTCAGATCAGCTCAAGAACAGTGCATTGAGAACTTCATGGAATGGGTTTCCATGGCCAGGCAGCTGCATCCAAGCCATACATCACCAAGTGCAATGCAAATCGTCGGGTGCAGTGGCGTAAAGCACGCCGCCACTGGACTCGAGAGCAGTAGAGATGCGTTCTCTGGAGTGATGGATTGCACTTCACCATCTGGGGACCTGAGTGTGGGTTTGGCGGTTGCCAGGAGAACGGTACTTGTCCGTATCGTGCCAAGTGTAAAGTTTGGTGGAGGGGGATTTTGATGTGGGGTTGTTTTTCAGGAGCCCCTTAGTTCCAGTGAAGGAAACTCTGAGCATTCCAAGACATTCTGGATAATTCTATGCTCCCAAGTTTGTGAGAGTGGTTTGGGGTGGCCCCTCCTGTTCCAACGTGACTGTGCACCGGTGCACAAAGCAGGGTCCCTAATGCCATGGATGAGAGAGTTTGGTGGTGATGAACATTTCTTTACTGACCTCAACCAGATAGAACAGCTTTGCGATGAATGAGAGCAGAGACTGAGAGCCAGGCCCCCTCGTCCAAAATCACTGTGTGACCTCATACATGCGCTCCTGGAGGAATGGTCAAAAATTCCTGTAAACACACTCATAAAATTTGTGGAAAGCCTTCCCAGAGGAGTTGAAGCTGTTCTGGCTGCCAAGGGTGGACCGACGTCGTATTAAACCTTTGGATTAGGAATGGGATATCACCTAAGTTCATATGCAAGTCAAGGCAGGTGAGTCAACACTGACGATATAGTGTACACTCTGAAAACTAAGACTGCATGTTACTTTATTCAATCAGTGAATATTTTTACACTTAGAACTACTGAGCAGATTTGAAAGCTCTCAAATCTGTTCAAACAAAACATGATTAATTAGTAAATCTAATATTTTCAAGTACATCTTAATGAATTGATTTGGTTCGATTACCACATAATTGAGTCAATGTCACTAAAATACTGTCTTAACCATACATCATTGAAAACATTTGGCACAAATAATTGGAAATTTGCTAATGACTTAAAAAAAAAAGTGTTGTACTGACTGATTTGTTTTAATCTTAATTGTTATTGGAAGATGTTCACTGCTATGAACCAATACGACCGAGAGCTCACAAAACATGAAAACGTTATTTTTAAACATTTTTTCCTCAAAGTTTTTTTTTTAACATCTGGATGTACCAGCAGCCACATTTTTTATGTTGTGTATTTCAAGCTACAACCAAAAAGTGCATTTCAACAAGGATTTTTTTCCCCTTCAAACACTTCTCCACAAGACCAGGGGCTGTGTCACAACCACAGTGCTGTGTGTTTCCACCCCAACCTTCACCAGCTGACGTTCACCTCAACACTGAGGCAATGTGGACACAATCGACAGCAGCACATTCAAAGCTGTTAGAGGAAAGGAAACTCAGGATCCTCAAGATCAAACGCCTCTGAACTAAAAGGCTTAGTGCCACATGGCCATGAAAAAAACATGTATATTCATGCGAGGTGCAGTCTTCTCACTAAACACACTGATGACTCGTAGCTGAGCCTGGAACAATCTGTGGCATGAGGGCAAAGGTCACCTCCAGCAACTGCTGCTTCACTTTAGGTGTGAAAATACAACGGTCCACTCTTGTTGAGTTGACACATGCATTTCTCACCATTGCAGTTAATCAAAACTGAAAATAAAACGACTTCTACTTTCTCCTTTTGAAGTACAACATTTAAGTCACTTCTGGTGAAACTGCCTTTAAATTCTGTGTTGTACGTCGCTTTGGACAAAAGCGTCTGCTAAATGAAATTGTAGAATTGTAGAATTGTAAACTCCAAATTACGAATTTGAAGCCTCGTGCCTCACAGGAATTAAAAAAGCACATTAATGCAAAATGTAAATGTGCAATCAAAGCAACATCAGTTTGAGCAATCAGACCCAGACAACACCTGCAGATGATTTTACAAAGTGAAGCCATAGATGTCCAAGTTTCTGTCCAGAAGAACCTCACGTGGGTACTCAAGTGGGTACGAGTCTCATCTGTGCTCGTCCACCCGACGGACAACGATGGCATCACATAGTTTTTCAGTCTTTGCACCTTTGTTGGCAGGTTTCCACTTCAGCAAGCATCTTTTGAAATGCTTCAGAAGTTTACTTTGGAGTTTTGGGGTATTTGAGGTCCAAGGCATAAGTTAGCCCAAGCAAGCACCAGCTGGCCCTGCTGAGACCTCCAAGGAGGCTGAGTAGGATGGAACCGTCAGTGACGACCCCTCCATCCCTGACTTGCCCATCGTCACGACTCACAAGGTAGAGAGCCATCATCTGTGCTGCCAGCTCTTCCTCCACATTGATGGCGAATCATCAGAAGTCTGTAGACATCGTAAAGGAAAGTGGTTCGAGCAGGCAGAATGTCGCCAGAACAAAATAACTGACCCAACTCCATATATCAGCCACACAACTGTCATGGTGTAAGCTGACGACAACAAATTTGAATGAAATCAACAGTCACGCACAAATACCAACAACAATGATAATGACTTGAACACTAATGAAGGTGTCTGTGCATGTTCTCATGAATCCAGGTCAGAGACATCACAATGGAATCGAAATGAGCCAACTGGACTTTGCTATGTCTGTTAGCACGAGGGGTGCAACGGAACAGTCCACTCACGAAACGATGCGGAATACGAAACAGGGCTCATGATACAAAATACTCACGATACAAAATACAGACTGAAGAAAATCAAAAATCAGAAATGCAAAAATCAAATATTCTTTACTTTCTTCCTTAAGATGCAGACATACCAGTTATTACTGCGTCAGTACAAAATAAAATGCCCAAACTCCCTCCGCGTGGTCTACAGTCCAGTAGTTTGGGTGTGAAAGCAAGACACTAAACCCCTAATTGCTCCTGATGACCCTGTGAGTGTCTGGGGACCCGTCCAGCGTGACACGATCGACACGATGCATTTGTGCACTTCACCAACAGAACTGAGCTGAGGAAAGGTTCTATTATAGTGGCTGCTCCTCCCAAGCAGTCACCAGCAGCCCTTCTGATGGAGAGGAGGGAGTCTGTTGTTGTGTGTCTGTTGTTGTGTGTAAATGTCTTCAGATGGGAGGCATTTGCTCTCAGCTGGCAGCTCATTGGTTCAAGTCAAATCAAGGATGCAAGTAAACTAGGAACTTTGCATTCAGCTGAAGGGGATCAATGAAGTAAAGACAGAATTGGTAGCAGCTGGGTTTTTGTTGTATCAGACTGGTAAAGGTATGTGTGTGTGTGTGTATGTGTGTGTGTGTGTGTGTGTGTGTGTGTGTGTGTGTGTGTGCGCGCGTGCACGCACAGACACCTGAACTCACTTTAGCAGCTGCTGTTCAAAAGTGCCTGGAAGTGTGTTTTCACTCTTCTACGTGTCTGACAGAACAAACCAGGATGTCTTTATTTATGTTGGTGCTTTGTGAACACACCTTCCTTTTACTACAGCATCATGGAGAAAGTCTGACTATGACATAATTATCTGGCTTCTGAGAGCTGTTTGTCAGGGAAAGTGGCCACTTATGGTGTGAATGTCTAACTCATTATGTCATTAGAAACGGTGATTGGTGCTGTATTCAGCTTCATCACAGCTTTTTTGTTTGGGTGTGTCCCACTTTGTTCGGTGTCCCTTGAAATTCTGCTGAATAAAACTCAAAGACAGCACTGATGTTGGGCTGCAAATGGAGCTAAATCTGTCCAAATGTGTGGCGCTAGCAGCTGGTGAGAGGCTGGAAAGTGGCTTTCAGCGCGAGCACCGCCACTTCGATAATCTCTTCTACTAAAAATCCGAGTTCTTTGACCTCAGAACAAAATCCTTTTTGAGACAGGAAAGAAAGCTCAAAGGTGGAACAGAATAGTTAAGGGCAGATCAGGAACGCCACGAAAGACATCAAATGCAGAAAAGACACATTCGATGACACTACTAAAGTGCAGGCTTAGCCAGACTCTCTATTTCAGGCAGCGATGTGAAGACTTTTAAAATATAGAAGAGAGAGGAAACTCACAAATACATCTGGATTCGTCTCAGCAAGTCAAGAAGCAGAGGCTGGCAGAATGTGTGCGAGCTGAGGGAAGTTTACGCTGAAAGAAAACCTTAGAATCTACTCAAGCCAAGTGGAAGCAGTTTAGACGTGAGGATTCTTAGGCTCAACCCTCTGAACTCCAGGCAGTTGCCAGGTGATCTTCTCCTGTCACTTTTTTCTCCTGTCAGTGTGAGAAACAGTCCTGGAAGCAGCGTGACTGCAACGTGTCTTTGTTCAGTTCACGATGCCCCAGTGCCATAAATTTAAGTGGACTTTAGCACATAGAGAGTTTAACACCTGGAACCAAACACACCAACACATGAATCTTTGCCGTTCAATATTTGATTCTATGCAACAAGCAAGGAAGGTACAAGAATGTGAACATAATCTTGAGACGAGGAGCTCCTCAGCCTGAAGCCTTTGCTCCTGATGCTTCCAGCCTGGTGTTGCTGCGGTAAGACGACCATGATGTCATGATGACCGTGATGATCGTGATGAACGTTATGAATGTGATGACCCTGATGACTGGGATGACCGTTATCAGAAAGTTGTACTTCTTTGACCCCCCCCCCCCTCCACAACACACACACACACACACACATACACACACACACACACACACACAATCACGCAGGTACACACTGGTACTCCATGGTGATTGTTTACTTTGACTGACTGATGTACCATCTGAAGCACAGTTATTGTTGATCATGATTGATTATTAAATCAAAACTAATCCAGAATAAGGCTTTAAGTGAGACATGCTATTAAGAGGAAGTTCAAAATTTGTCAAAAACAAATAAAATGAAGAACCAGCGACGTGACTGAGTGAGTGGAAGCAGGGCTGGATGCTGCAGGGCTGGATGCTGCAGGTCTGGATGCTGCAGGTCTGGATGCTGCAGGTCTAGATCCTGCAGGGCTGGATGCTACAGGTCTAGATCCTGCAGGGCTGGATGCTGCAGGGCTGGATGCTGCAGGTCTGGATGCTGCAGGGCTGGATGCTGCAGGTCTGGATGCTGCAGGGCTGGATGCTGCAGGTCTAGATCCTGCAGGGCTGGATGCTACAGGTCTAGATCCTGCAGGGCTGGATGCTGCAGGGCTGGATGCTGCAGGTCTAGATCCTGCAGGGCTGGATGCTACAGGTCTAGATCCTGCAGGGCTGGATGCTGCAGGTCTGGATGCTGCAGGGCTGGATGCTGCAGGGCTGGATGCTGCAGGGCTGGATGCTGCAGGGCTGGATGCTGCAGGGCTGTCCTACACGTGGCTCCTGCACCACATCACTTCCAGCTGGTACAGCTGACCTCCCCTCTGCAGCTTTTAATTAGTTGATCATTAATTACAAAAAATATTATCCTCATTTCAGGAACGTGTTGAGCAGAGCAGCCTTTCAGAAAGCATGTGACTCTTCATGAAGCGTCTCCTGAATCAAGGTTATTTGATTGGAATATAATTGTAATGAGCATGTTGGTGTGACTGCTCCACTCAGTGGATCATAATGAATCCCATCGCCACTGACAATCACAGCAATCTGTTCCTTCCCTTGTTTGGCTGATTACTTGCTGCGTCCTTGTCTTCCACCTTTCTTTCCTCAGGCATTTTGATGAAAGCTCCACTTAAGCATTCAGCTTGAGCAAACTGAAGCGAAACATCCTTTTCAGGAATGTTTTGAATAGTACAGTCTAATATTTGGTGATGGACTTTATCACATCTTTTAATAATATTGCATGTCGTTTTTTCTATTTATCAAATATATTTTCACACTTGTTATATTATTTTCTCTTCATTTTCAGTCTTGTCGAAGTGAAAATTTTGAGGTCTTTGGTTTCTCCCAGCCAGTTTATTGTACAGCGTAAATAAAGAATGACCTGGAATGAGTCTCCACACAGCCATGGAACCATTAGCACCTCCAGCACCGGTGCTGTCTGACACCTTGACCTGTCCCGCCTCACACTTGACATCATTGGTGTGGAACTGAGTCGTGGAAGAAAACTGAAAGAGTTCAGTCCTTCATGGCCAGAAGTCCAGCAGGAACGGCTGAAGATCCAGGACCACAATTTCAGACACTTTGCATGGCAGCTTCCAGGGTGTGTGTGTGTGTGTGTGTGTGGGGGGGGGGGGGGGGGGGGGCAAAAAAACCCTTTTGAGAATAAATGTAGTCCAGTTGTATAACAAGTCCAGCAAATCCCACCCCCTCGCAGCAGCATCTACCCATCAAGAGCGTCTGTGTACGTTTACCACACGGCACAGCAGTGTGACCTCACCGCTCCTGACCAGACAGTTGGATTCTACCTGTGTATGTTGTTCTACACATTCACAAGGTGGTGCACAGTCCAGGTTCAGCCCAGGAGGAACCAGCGGGCTCCTGATCAACCCTGTCACTCCAGCAGAAGCTTTCAGGTTATTTCTTCTGTTCTTTTGTATCGATGCGTTTAATGAGCGGCTCTAAAGACTGAACAGACTGCTCGCGGTCGCTGTGCACATTTCCCTGTCTGAGCACATCGTGAGACTTTTAGACGTAAACCTACAAGCTGTGAAGCCGACAGGATGGAGGAAACTCTCCAGGGGAAACACAACTCGACCTTTGCCCCTGAAATATCTATTTGGACTGACAAGGGAAAAACGAGTTGTTCCTCAGCAGGAAAAGTTCGTTTCTCTAACTTGCCAAATCTGTCATTGAAATAGCAGCATGCCCAGGTGCCAGCATAACTCGCCTTTTAAGGATGGAGAATGATTAATTCATGATGCACTCAAAACACATTTGAATTTAAATGGATTGCAGTGTCCCAAATGCACTTGCACCTTTAGGCAGTGAGCCACAGATCAGCACAGATGTATGGGAACTGCGCATGAATCAATAGAACGTAGATGATAGATAGATGGACTGACTGTAACACGAGCCACCACTCAGCCGCGTATTGAGTCCACTATCACGAACCCAAAAGTGGAGCTTTTATTGAGCAGCTGCATCTGACCTCCACATGTTATTGCTGAGGGCCGGAGAGACGCCAGCAGACTTAAATGCTCATATTCAGATTTTATCGCTTTGACCAAACAGAGAAATCAATGGTGCGAACACTTCTGGGATGTGCAGTTTTTGGTTCAGTGCAGGCCCGTTTCCAACCAGGGACCTCTCTGTGCAACCACTGAACACCGCCAAGGAAGGGAAGAGAAGGACTCATGGATGACAGCTAGAACCAGAACAGGGAGGTAGGACACATCCGCCTGGGCCCGGGACAAGGGGTGCCTAGGTGGACCCGGTCAGGTCACGTCAGGGTTGCTCGGTTGGGGTAGAATTTTACTAATTTATTTTAAACTATTACTGTGCTTTTATATCTGTGTATTTGTTTCTGTTGATGTTGTCTGATGGTTTCATTATCATGATTTTTGAATTTCATCCTTCCAAACCGTTTAATCTCCCCCTCCTTGCTTGCAACCCCTGGATCGCAGGCAGAGCGAATGCCGCCACCCATGCACGCTTCCAGGAGGATGGGTTGGGGGGGTGGAGATGTGCGTCAGGGTTGGGGGGTGTAGGTAAATCAAGAAGGGCTGGTGTGTGGATTTCCTAAACCAAACAAGTTGTTCCAAGGCGTGTGTAAGTCACCCCACAGATGATGGGTTTTACAGCCTTTTCCCCTGTATTCTATCCCATGGGGATCTGTAAATCTGTCAAGGAGAGAGTCAATTCCATTCCCTGTGCTGTAATCTCATTTGCCTCTGGTGCCAATGGTGCATCAAATGTCATGGCTGGCTCCTGTGGTTGGGTGCAGCGCCTGCCTGCTGCCTGCTGCCTGCTGCACTGCCGAGTGAGTGGAGCCTGGGAGTAAATCCCACCTGTCCCACATGAAGTGCTCCATCAACCACAATAATCCATTATCCCAGAATGTTTTAAGGGGCTAATGGAATCCTTATCTTTATTTTGCACTGGAAGAATTTAATTACATGCCTTAATAAAAGTCCCTCCAGTTCATCAGCCTTACATACATTTCTGCCCCCTTTTTGTCGGTTTTTCGACTTTTTATGAAGATGTTCCTACGAGTTGATGTCTGTTTAACATTAGCAGTGATTCGCTCCCACATTTTCATCATCCATCACCACATTTTTTTAACTTATAGCCCAGAAGGCATGACGATACTAAAGCAGTGGAGAAGGCGTCACGCTTCTACTCATCCTCAAAGTGCAGCATTTCACATTTTCCTGCAAATTTCTAAAGTTGTTCATAATAAGGAAGGAGGAGACGATGCTGCACGTGTGTCACGCTGATGAAAACCGAGAAAAATTCAATCAGCTGCATCCTCTTCTGCAATTTTATAAGACAACCCAACATGCCCTCAGTTGTAATTATTTTGGTTTGTGTGTGTGTGTGTGTGTGTGTGTGTGTGTGTGTGTGTGTGTGTGTGTGTGTGTGTGTGTGTGTGTGTGTGTGTGTGTGTGTGTGTGTGTGTGTGTGTGTGTGACAGAGAGGGAGGGGGCTGCATGTAAAGAAAGGAGAAGGGTGAAAGAAGGCCCAAAAAAGTTGCAAATAGAACGATAACGACCGTCATCAGGTTGTGTTTTGGGGCTCATAAAGCTGCTCTGTTTTCAAATTGTCTGGGAGAAGATCTTTGATGACAAGTCAATTTAAGTAAAAGCTGCAAATGTTCCAGTGGGAGCTTGTTAAAATAGGCCACTTCTGTGGTCCACATTTGGAGGGTCTCTGTCATGTGGGAGGGAGCTGCAAAGGAGGCCCGGCTGTGGCCTCTCCTGCAGAACATCTCATGCAATTTAGAGCGACTGCCTTTCCTTGGAACCAGCAGGAAGTAACTGCAAAGTTAATTCAGGATTATTTCACCATAATCTTCATATGAATACACAGCCTGCCATTAGCAAACAGCAACATGATGTTCCTGTGTCAACGTCTCGTGGATTTTCCATGTTATCATGCGAATATATCGTTTGATTTAGTCAGAAAATGTCTGAAGGATTCATTTGACCAGATTCTGTCACAGTTTCATGAACTTTCATGAAACTGTTAAGTGCAACTCTCCTAAATATGGCTAAACACAAAACTACAGGTTTTAGCACGACTTGAGCCACATGAACCAGGATAATGATGGTGTTCTTTATATACTGCGGGTCACACTGATGGTTGATGCAGAACATGTCCATTTGCACCACAACGTGCATGGAGTCTGCGGTGACTAGAGAGGACGGGGAAGTGTGAGATCAGCAGAATCCAGCACTGATGAAATGGGACGAGCTTCATTACGGAGGAGTTAGCTATTGACATCGCCGGCTGCTCCTGTCACCTAGCAACTGTGGTGCGATTGATGCACAGCTCGCAGAAGTTGAGTGGGAAATATTGTGCTTGTGGCAACTTCATCAGAACCAGCAGGAATCCTGCTCACCTGAACCAAAGCTTACAGGTACCTAATGCTCACAGTTTTTTGAGCCTTTTTTGGAGCAGAACTTAACTGACTCAGCTCTCCTCCCTTTCTGCCTAAGTGCTTTATTCATGCCGTGAATAAAATGATTCATTCTCTGTTAGAAAGAAATACGGTAAATGTGACTCAGTCTGTTATGTAAAAATTCAAATGCTTTCTTATCATTACAACCACAACAGGCTGATTTATCAGTTGTGATGTTTTATAATGAATTGTAATGTGAAGAAGTGCAGAAGCAGCACTGTTGCTGCCAGACTAACAAGCTGATCGTCACATCCAGTGTGTAGCAGCAGGTTTACAAAGAGGCAAACTGACTGAGTTACTCTCTCAACAGCGCCTTTCACACTCATCTGACTGTTGATCTCATTTGGAACTACGTTTCGTTGACGGTGCTTACGTGAGTTTCTTATAGAATGTTCCATTCTTCTTCCTGTTTACATGATATAGAGCAAAGTATGACTAATGATTGGAGACGCATCTACAATGGGCTTCAGTAATGTGGCTGAGATCGGATCAGAACCTTCGGGACATCCGGACGGTGCAGGGGTGTAACACACGCACCAAAATCTGCTTTTAAGGAGCTTCTGATCCCAGGAGTCATTTGAGAGATCAGACTCTGAAGTTATGACGCAGGCACATTTATCTGGTTCTATCAATGCCCGAAAACGAGGAAACCTGTTCATTCGTAACAATATAGTCAAGTATGAAAATCTGTGTTTCTGTGTTCAGACTTGCGCCGCACGCTGTCAGTGGCATTCGCCATGACTGCTGGATTACACCGGCAATTAGATCAAAATCCTGCGTTTACTCCTTTTATAAGAGTTTCAGCAAACTCAGCTAAAGTCCAATGAGTTTGGATAATATCAAAATATTTCTTTCTATATGGGTGTAGCCAATGTGACAGTATCCACACTCAATAACAACATCACATCAGCTTAGCCTCACCCAGCTTAGCCTCAGCTTCAGGAGAAGAAGGCCACATTAGCAGGACAGTCATCGCCCGTGCCGTGACCCTCTGGAGCCCTGCAAGGATGCAGCTGTGTCCTGTTGAGTGCAGTGACTGTTAAATTGATGGTGTCATCGTGCAAATATCTGTTCATTTGTTCGTCTGTATCTGCAGAGCATCTCTTTGCTTGATAAGCCAGTTTGAAAAGTGAAGGACAATAATCCATCACACAGTGTGACAAGATGGGCACGTCCAGCTGAGGCAGACAGGATGATTTACAGCTCGCCTTTATTTGCTTGTTCATTCACATATTCACATGCCAGGAACCACAACTTGGCAATTTACACTCTATTACATTGATTGGCCTGATGGGGGCACTAGAATTATGAGTTAGACATAACATTTGTTGCACCCCCCCCTCCCCCTGGAGGGGAGGGGGGGGGGGCGGGGCGGCAGCATCATTTTAAGGGTATGGCATGTTTACGGTTGCCTTGTTAAGGAAATAAATTTAAGCTGTGAAGGTATAGAAGTGTAACAGTTGGATAAGCCAGCAGAAATGTCCTTTGGAGAGCTCGCAGACTATATCGTTCCACACAGATGGCGTGAAAACACCCAAGGACACCACACAGCAGCACAGATAAATTTAGAGCCCATTAAAGATGACTAAAGAGAATGCATTTAAAGGGGCTGAGGGCATTAAGATAGCTGCCACAGCTGAGCGTACACCACTGTAGTGTGTCAGAGGCAGAGAGGTCAATCAGCAGTGGCGGTGAATCAGGGAATTACTGGAGACTATTGTTTTGTTTATCTCGCCAATAAAATCCTGCTGTCCACTCTTAATCTCTGCTAAGCTATGTATTCATTTCTTACCACTTATCAGGAACACAGGAGCATTGTTTGGGTGCTGTCATTTTTATAAACTTGCTTATCAAAAGTGGAATATTTTCTATGGAGAATTATAAAAGCGGCAGCTAAAAGCCCCAAATCTCTCTTGGAGACACCTCTGCAGCTGGATGTGTCTGGATCCCTCATGTGAATGTACCCTATAAAAGGATTTATCCAACAGAAAACACAGCAGATCTGGTTTCTGACTACTAATCCAGTTATTGTGAGCACATCTCTTGTATACTTTACTTAGTTTGATAGAAAATGTCACCAATCCAGGCGTTGTCCTTTCTCTTGTTTTGGCTCCACTGATAACATCTGGAAACAATAAAACTGCACTTTCAGTTTTAGAAACTAAATGTCACAGAAGCAGAGGAGTCATATTCACGAGCAAATAATGGTTTGAGTTCAAGCTTATTATTCTAAATAACAGCACTGATCTTCTTTTGAAATGTAATGGTGATGAAGCAACAGATGGACAGGCCGTTTGAGTCTGCTCAGTGCAGGGGCACATTCATCATCCAGACAGATTAGCTGGAGGAGTCACAACTCTTCATGAGCAGATGACATTGGGAGAAAAAGCCAGGAAACTGCACCCCGGCCTTGATGCTACATGTATGAATGCAGCAGTTCTTACTGTATCTTGTGAAGCAGAACATGGTAAAAGGAAGAGCTGTTCTTGTGTTGAGCAGGGGACCGCGCTGTATGATAGTCGGGGCTGGTTCCCCTCCACAAGGTTATCTCGCCAGATTTTCCTAGGGTGTGATGCATGTTGGGAGGGATTCTACCCTCGTAGAAGTCGTAAATATTATTACGTCAGTGTTTACGATAAGAAATCCTGTTAGTGGAGGACATCAAAGACAGCTCAGCACCCCTGTGGGTTGTCACGTGGTATGGAACAGTAGCCAATCAGGAAGTGAGTTGTATGACAATGGAAGCACAACAAACATAGACTTGGCAACTGGTTGCCAGAGCAGTGGCTGAGACTGTAAGAGCAGACAGACCAACCTGCGCACCGCCTGGAATGATTACAAGAAAGCCTACAACTCAGCGCCGCACACATGGATACTAGAATGTCTGGAACTGTACAACATCAACAGTAAACTGAGAGCCTTTGTCAGAAACTTGATGAGGATGTGGAAGACAACCCTAGAGGCCAACTCAAAGCCAAAAGCCCAAGCTAACATCAAGTGGAGCATAAACCAATGGGATCTACTGTCAACACTCCTGTTCTGCATCGGTCTGAACCCCTCAGTCAGACCATCACAAATACAGTGGTTACAGATTCCAAAGCAGGGCAACAATCAGCCACCTGCTCTACATGGATGACATCAAACTGTACGCCAGCAATGAGGGAGAAATGGACTCACTGATCCACACCCCCAGGATCTACAGCAACAACATAGGGATGCCATTCGAACTGGACAAATGTGGCTGGATTGTATCAAGCAAATATAAGTGGCATCCAGAGCAGCTGCAATGGACAGACAAGACCCAAGGCCAAGGTCTACCACACCAGATCAGACCCAAGCAATGTAAGGATGCTCCTGAGACAGTCCAACACAGAGTAGCTGGGTGTAGAATGCAAACTGCAAAAGTGCACATGGAGAGGCACAACCAAGTGGCGAGGATAGTGTACAGAAACATCTGTACCCAGTATGGACAAGAAGTACCCAGATCCCAATGGGATGTACCACCATGAATCTCCCCTTCCATGAACCAGTCTGCCATCCAGTCCCCCATCAAGCTGGCTTGCTCTCCCTGCCTCCCCTTCCAGAAGCTTCCTTCTTCAACTGTTATTAACATTTCCATGTTTCTCACATTCTGCATTGTAAACTGTTTTCTTCTCTGTAACAACATCTACTGCACGTCTGTCCGTCCTGGGTGAGGGATCCCTCCTCCCCTCCTCACCCTGAGGTTTCTCAGATTTTTCCCTGTTAAAAGGGTTTTCTATGGAGTTTTTCCTCAGTCGATGTGAGGGTCTGAGGGCAGAGGATGTTGTTATGATGCCATGTGAAGCCTTTTGAGACAAACTGGTGGTGAAAACGGGCTATACAAATAAAATTGCCTTGCCTTGCCTTGCCAAAGGTTGTTGAGAACAACAGGGCTAAGGTGCTGTGGGACTTCAGCTTCCAGACTGACAAACAGCTGCTGGTGAGCCAACCAGACATAGTAGTGGTGGACAAACAAGAGAGGAGCGCAGTGGTGTTCCTGCCAGCATCAGGAAGAAGGAACACAAGAAGGTCGAGAAGTACCAGGGGTTAAAAGAACAGCTGGAACGGATGTGGAAGGTGAAGGCTGATGTGGTCCTTGTGGGAGTAGGATCACTTGGGACAGCGACCCCCAAACTGGGAGAGTTCCTCCAGATGATTCCAAGAATAACACCTGAAACCTCAGTCCAGAAGAGCGCAGTCCTAGGAACAGCTAAGATACTGAGTAGAACCTCTGGTAGAGGACCCGAGTTCAGGGATGACACAGAACCACCCTACATAGGTGAGAGGGTCTTTTTTTAAATACATATATATAAAAAATGTACACTACCAGTCAAAAGTTTGAACACACTTTCTCATTTATCCATTCGTCCCTTTTCTACCTCTTATCCTGTTAAGGGTTGTGGGGGGTGGAGCCTATCCCAGCAGCCTTCAGGTGAGAGGCGGGGTTCACCCTGGATGGGTCACCAGTCCGTGGCAGGGCCAACACATAGAGACAGACAACCATTGGCTCTCCCAGCCACGCCTACGGTCAATTTAGAGTCTGGATTAACCTGGTCCCCTCTTGATGTCTTTGGACTGTGGAGGAAGCTGGAGTACCAGAGAGAACCCAGCAGGAACAGGGAGAACATGGAGACTCACCCAGAAAGACCCCGTGCTGCAGCCGGGGCTCCACCCACAACCCTCTTGATGGGGGCCACAGTGCTGACCACCGCACCACTGCTAACGAGCCACCAAAAAACTCAAATAACATTTTAAATTTTAGATTCTTGAAAATAGCCACCCTTTGCTTTGGTTACTGCTTTGCACACTCTTGGCGTTCTCTCCATGAGAGTCTTGAAGGAGTTCCCAAGGATACTGAGCACTTGTTGGTCCTTTTGCCTTCACTCTGCGGTCCATCTCATCCCAAACCATCTGGATTGGGTTTAGGTCAGGTAACTGTGGAGGCCAGGTTGTCTGGCGCAGCACTCCATCACTCCCCTTCTTGGTCAAATAGCCTTACACTGCCTGGAGGTGTGTTTGGGTCATTGTCCTGTTGAAAAATAAATAATGGTCCAACTAAATTCAAACAGGAAGGGATGGAATGTTGTTGCAGGATGCTGTGGTACCCATGCTGGTTCAGTGTGCCTTCAACTTTGAATAAATCCCTAACTGTGGCTCCAGCAAAGCCCCCCTCCCCACCACCACCACCACCATCACGCCTGCTACCTCATTCTTTATAGAGGGAACCATGCATGTAGAGACCATCTGTTCACCTTTTCTGCATCGCACAAAGACACAGCGATCAGATCTCAAGATCTCAAATGTGGACTCATCAGACTAAAGCACAGATGTCCTCTTGTCTCATGTCCATTCCTTGTGTTTCTGGTCCAAACAAACCTCTTCTACTTGTTGTTTTTTTTCTTTACTAGTGGTTTCTTAGCAGCTGTTGGACCATAAAGGCCTGATTTGCGCCCTCTCCTCTGAACAGCTGGTGGAGAGACGTGTCTGCTACGAGAACTCTGAGGCTTTTATCTGAGGTCTAATCTGAGGAGCTGTTAACTTGTGATTTCTGAGGCTGGAGACTTGGATGAACTCATCCTCAGCAGCAGAGGAGACTTGTGGTCTTTCTTTCCTGGGGAGGTCCTTGTGTGAGCCAGTTCCATCGTCGCACTTGATGGTTTTTGCAGCTGCACTTGTGGACACAATCAAATTTTTGGGGAATTTTCCAAACTGACTGACCTTCAGTTCTTAAAATAATGATTGACTATCATTCCTCTCTACTGAGCTGATTGGTTCCTGCCATAACATGAATTCTACCTCAAATAGAGCTGTCAGCTGTGTAGCAACCTGACTTCTGCACAACACAACTAAGAAGGCGGGAAATTCCACAAATGAACCCTGACAAGGTGAACCTGAGAAGTGAAAGGGTTTGCAGTGCTGGCAACAAAGCAGAGGGAGGCGACTTTGAGGAATCTAGAATATAAAACAATTTTTTCTTTGCTTTGCTACTAATTCCATCTTGCTTCATATATTTGATGTCTTCAGCATGTATCAACAATGTGGGAAGTCATAAAAGTAAAGAAAAAAAATTGCATCAGAAGGTGTGTCCAAGCTGACATCTTACATATGGAGCACAATGCAACTCAACTTCTTTTCCTGTGTCTTTCCTTGAAATAGAGAAGTTGAACTCCAGCAAATGTTCATGTTTCATCACAGGATGTCTTCTTCTGCCAGTTTCCCCCATCAGAAACCATCATGCATAATTTCTAGCTCAGCATCATGTTGGCAGTTTGTGTCATAAACATACATATACACGTCTGGTAACATTGTAATCAGTCACCCTGTTATTGTTGGATGGAGGCACTTTGAGGGAGTGATGTAATCACTGCTGTTATTCCAGTTCAATGGAATAATGTTCATGGAAAGTATTGAATAGGCTACATCTTATTTAAGGCAACCTCGAACTGTTGCTCACACTGTTTTCAGTCTCTATTCTTTTCATCGATGATGTCACACAAAGCTGGACTTTCCAGAACAAGCAATCCCCATCTTGCAGTAGCTCTAGTTCATCAGAAAAGTACTGCAGTACTCAGCAGAGTGCTTCATTTTGCTTTAAGAATTTGTGAGTGTTGCCTGTCGGTCTAAAGTCCCTTAACCACCATCAGTGATGTGGTGGACGCCGACCCCTGGAAGTGATGGATGGCAGCTGAGAGCAGAATACTGTTTTAATTCATAAAATGTAATAGGGTGATGTTTTCAGCCCTCTGCCAGTCCATGAGTCCAACACACTCATGGACTGGCATGTTGTGTTGATGTGTGTGTGTGTGTGTGTGTGTGTGTGTGTGTGTGTGTGTGTGTGTGTGTGTGTGTGTGTGTGTGTGTGAGCGCGAGATCATGAGATGTCAAAGCATCACAAAGAGAACGTGCATAACAGCAGAGAAAGATGAGTGCGACAACTGCAAAGAGGTCGAATTTTGATGGTCATAAATGAATGCAAAAAAGCACTGAGGAGCCAGAGATCCTGTCACTAACCACTGGACCTCAGACGTAATTAAACACTTCATTCCTCAGAGTGGCTCTGTCCACACTGACAGGACGCAGGAACATCTGCCCCGGCTGTGCTCTACAAAACTGGAGTGTGGAGGGAATCAGGAGGCACACCTGCGCTCCTGTTTCAGCACCATCCCTCACTCTCCCTGGCCCTGACAGGCCTCATCAACTAAGAGGCAGCTCTGACGTCGCTATTTAATCTCAATGACCCCTCTGCCATGGCACAAGATGCAAGTAACACAGCCACTGTATCATCTTTAGATAGAAGAGCAGAATTGATGGGAGACCTAGAAGTGTCCAGCATTTGTATGAGTGTGTGTGCGGGTGCGTGTGTGTGTGTCTGCTAGAGGAGTGTTGAGGCACATTTTTGTCACCCGTCTACTGAAACGTCTCCACAGCTGTCCAAGCTGGAGTAGAAAAGATGGTTATGAGGGCTGAGCCATGAGGCTAAACTGAACCCGTGACCTTGACCCCCAGGTTTGGAGGAATATTCATGTTACCATTCCAATCCAAAATGTCCATATGTGGGCAGACAGCAGGGACTGCCTCAGCAAGCAGCCTGAATACAGGAGACACACAGCACGCAAACAAGGTTCTTCATGCACTGCTCCAGTTTGTGATTTGGGGCAATTTTGCCACCTTAATATTGTGTTCTCTGACACTGTCATAAGTCCCACTTTATGATGTCTGTTTATCCCACACTGCAACTGCATTACTATATTGCCCCCCACCCCCCCGCACTGGGAGAGGGATGAAGGGGGGGGGGGGGGCAATATAGTAATGCAGTTCCAGGAGTTGGTATCACACAGTAGTGTGGGATAAACCGACATCGTAAGCTGATGGTGATGCACTGAAGTGTTTTTTTTTGTCAAAACACAGAAGAAAAGAGGAGAAGATGTCCAGAAACATCAGGTAGCTGGAGACACTCGAGGGAAGGATGAAGGATGTGATGTCAAGAGAGGAGGAGGAGGAGCTTGGGCATGAAGGGTGATGCAGGCTCAAGTACACAAGCCAGCACTGCAGGTGGAGCAGAAAAATAGACTCAAGTGCATACATTTGAGTACATTTACTCAAGTACTGCATGCATGTACTTTTACCACCTCTGGCAATCTGAACATGTGGCCAGGATGGTGATGAGAACCACCCTGATGAAGGCTCATTCTGCCGAATCGCACTGTGATTCAATCTTAGCAGAGGAGAGCCTGTGTGAGCTGCTCTCTCATGTTTGCCCCCTCTGGCAGCCGGCAGCATCCCTGCAGGTCCGGCACACAGGTCTACAAGTGCCTTTGGAGAGAAAATGTTCAGACAGAAATTTCAACATGCTTTTCACTTTTTCCTGAGAAAAGTGAGATTACCACCAGTGGCTGGACGCTGTCACTTCTTTGCTGTAATAAAACAAAGAGAAAATATGGGTTTGGAAGGAGAGAGCAAAAGAGAGCGGGGCCACCGCTCCTCTTCACGGAGCTCCTGCTTCAGGGGAGACGCTCTGGAGGCTGCAGGCCCTCGAATCTCCATGCACTGTCAGCAGGATTTCCCCACATGGACACTCTCATATAGACGTCGTGCTCATGTTTAACAGATACAAATAATTAATGCTTAACGGAAAAGCATGATTATATCAAGATGTTTTCTTTAACAAAACATGAAATAATTACAAGTATGTGCTTTCCTGCCTGAAGCTGACACAAGTAAAGCTTTACTGAAACAAATCTCATAGCAAAGATGATGTTTTTTTTATTAAAGTGCCTCTATTCAAGGCAAGCCAACAGTGTGTGTGTGTGTGTGTGTGTGTGTGTGTGTGTGTGTGTGTGTGTGTGTGGAGGGCAGCTCTTTTCAACAGCTGTTGTGTATGTGTGTGAGTGCGTGTGTTTCCTCCTTGAGAAAACTGCTGATGTGTATAAACACACACACAGTTTTGCCATTAATTATTACTGAGCTGCTCTCCAGATTATTAATACATCTGAAGGGGCTTTTTTATGTTGTGCGTTTATGTCTTATATTGCTTTTACCTGTGTGGACTGAGAAGTTCATCGCCTGCAGCAAGATCTGTTTTGTAACTCTGTCCAGGTGACCTGTTGAAGCTGCTCATCCAGATATGCTGCCCTAGCATATACAGTGCGGTTTCAAATCCATTTCCTGTCCCCACACAGCTCTTACACGGAGCACAGAATTAGATGCTTTAGGAAAGGCTGCTGCCTCTGTGGTGAGACCTTGGTGAATGGAATGTGTTTTTCCAGCTTCAGATAGCGGAGCAAAGATTGATGGGTGAGGACGTGTCACAGCCAAGTGCATTCAACGTGCCTCACAGTCAGGAATCCATTGCTTTAACCTGTAATGAAGAGAACTTCACAGGCATCAATCCCTTGATGAGAAAGTAATGGTCACTTCCACTCTGGGATGTCGAACACCTAAGGGCCACTTTGGTATTGATTGCTTGAGCCCACCATGATTAAGATCTTGGCAAATGCTGGCTCTCGGTGAGTGTCAGGGATGAGGATAAGTCAGAGCATGAGCTCCAGGCCTAAATGTCCCAGATTCCGATCCGCTGCCAATTTGAAAGCTTCTCCCCGGACACAGCCGCCCATCTTCACAGCCGCTCAAGCACAGCGCCGCTCCCACAGCTGTTATCACCACTGTTCCTTCACTCTTAATTACTGCCTCGCTCCGAGAGCACAAAGCTCAAGCCGAGTGCTTCCTGTCCACACATCTGCAAGTACTCCAGCACAATTACATGGACACGCAATCACTTGCAGACAATGGGGAAATCGTATGAAAACACATTTGTGTTTTTTTCTCGCCTTACTCTCTTGAGAGCCAATTATACTCTGAGCTTAATTCCACAGTGGGAGGAAATGAGAGATTAATGTGTGATTTACCGCACATTTTAAATCATCCAGGTCCTCCAGAGGGTCTCTAAGTGTGTCCAGGAGAATTTCACACCTCTGTCTTCCTGTCACCCAGCCCCCTGCTGTCTTTAAGGTGATATGACTGCGACCTCATTATCTGAGGTTTGTAGTGGACTTCGAGAGTCTTAAGGATGAGGGGGACCAAATAGAAGTCCTGTGAAGGGGGGACAGTGCAGAGCACACGCAGAGATAATCACGGAGATTACTGAGCTGTCTGGAGCACAGCAGGACCCACAGCAGGCACGGGGCTGCTGGCTCAGGACCAGCTGAGGAAGGTGCCGCTGTCATGTGACACATACTGTCCATGTTCTGTGCAAGTCCTTTCTCTTTGTTTCTCTGTTGTCAAGACAACAATAACCACATCCTCACTGGAGGCTCCTCATGTTCTGGACCACCTTGATGATCCTCAAAAGGCTGCCGACCCCCCCCCCCCATGGACGTGACTTCTCTCATCATGGTTCTAAAGCAGCAAGCGTGCGCTCAGTAGTTCTGCTGTGACAAAAGTCTGCCACGCTGTTAAAAACTGTTACATGCTGAAAGTGGCCTGCACTTTTGGGCAACCCCACCAGTTTCCATGATTTGCTGTAATGGATCTGAGTGTGAGGAGCATCAGTTGGAAGCTATTACTTGTCCTCTGATGAGATAATGCTGGAGAATTCTCCCTCCCAGTCTGACTGATAGCTGTGCAGCATTGTCTGATAGAGGTCATTAATTACCGTTATTAGCGATGATCAGCAAGTCAGTCCTGCGGTGAACTGACGAGCAGTGACATCATGGCGTCACTCTCCTGTCAGTCACTCTTCATGTCCTCCACGTGAAGCTTTAGGCAGTAAGAGAGTGAGAGACGAGTGTTGTGGTCATCCAGAGGCAAACACGGAGACATGTTAGGCCCTAAGACATGACTTGTTCTTTTTAGATATTTTGAGGCCAAAAGGTAAAAGTGCTTCCTCTGATTCATTTATTTGTGGCCATGATATATATCCAGGTGTATGGAGTGCAGTAAAGGGGCCTGGATGGCAACACTGTGGCCATGCTAGGGCACTGCCCAGTGGCCCAGACTGGAGTCATCGGTGCTGGATCCGAACGTTGACAGCGTCAGCCGCTACCGCTGCCGCCGTCCTCCCTGATGGTCTTCGTGGTGCTGCCTCAAAGAGACTAATTAGGCCTGGATGGTTACGACTGGCTGAGCCCTCATCGTCGTCAGGTGGACGAGGTCTCGTTCACTGATGTCGTCTTTTGCTCTCTTGTGGTCGTTGTTCACTTCAATTAGCACTTCATTAATTTCTGGCACAGCTACCACGGACTCACCGTACACGGTGTCTCTATTTGTAGCATCATCTTGAGAACGGCTTCCATCTAAAAGTTATTATTACCTCATATAGAAATGGGGTTTTGATATTTCTTTGCAAACACATCTGAAGGGAAAGTTATGTCTGCCTGAATTACCTTCACAAGCAACTTTAGTGCTGAAGCCAGAAACACTCGGGTGCACAAGACTTTGACACCAAATATCCTGTGATGTTTGGTTAGGAGAAACTTGTGTGGGGTGAGGAAAAGGTTGGAGTTTTATTCAGAACCCCTGGATCACCTCTGTTTCCTGTGACAGTGTAAGAATGCGCCCTCCTGCTAATTGCTCTCTCCGTCTCTCGCATCTTCGCACCCAACTTCAACCTGACGAGACGTCTCATCAGCCAACTCCTGCGCGCATCATGAAGTGTTGTGATGATGTCACTCCCCTAAACAGGGTTTGTGCTCTGTGCATCACCTGGTCCAACACACATGAAACCCTTTCCTCCTCATATCACATTTGGAAAGCTTTTTTTTTTTTAGTTATTGCTGTTATTCCTGTAATGTTCAAAACTGTGGAGCCACAATTTCATTTCCTGATGTTTAAAAGTAAAAACAGCTTTCAAGGCTGGTTTGCGGTCAGCCATTGTGGTTCAGTGGCTAAAGACAATAGAGGGGGCGTCAGGGGATAGTGTCCTCCTACTGATTAAAGGGAAAGATGCTAGTAACTTAAAGCTCAGAGCAGGAAGGGAAGACTTTAAGACAGCAGAGTATCTATGGGATTTCAAAGAACATGGACAACATGTATAAGGTTCTTTCTTTTTTTTCCTATCCTGAGACTGCAGTTAGAACACATTGTTTAGTTTTGTTTTCATAAATGACGCTGCTACAGAGAGAGAAACGAGCTCGATGTGCTTCGAAGCTTGACAGGCCTTGAATTCCAGGCAGGAATGAAAGAGACTGTCATTCTCTGATGTTTAATGGATGTTGGCATTTACTGGTGAGGCAGAGCTTCGAATGACTAACTTGCACCTGCGGAGTCGGACTAATTTAAACACGCGATCATCCCGCCTCCACACAGGTGAGGAAATATGGACATTAAGTTTTAGATTTTAGTGACACCCGGGTTAAGATAAGATACACACCATTACAATAGTAAAGGGTGAATAAATAGAAAAAATGAGGTGATGATAATGATAACTGCACATGGAGGTTTCTCAGCTGGGCCTCTATGAATGGGATGAGGCAGAGGAGGAACCTCCTCCATGAAGATGGACCAGTCCTGGCTACAGGAGCACGCCCCCCCACCCCCCTTCACTCCATCCGACAACAGTCCTCTCTGACATGATACCTGTTTATCATCCAAGCACCATCAATCGCTGCCATTTGCTTTAACCAATGGAGACTGGATCAGTCGTAAATGATTATCAGAGAAATTATGGCGAGGTGGTTTAGTCGTGGTGGGGTCACATGGAGGTGCAGTGGTTGTTCCCTCATGGCAGGAGGGTTCCAGTGGTCTGTGTGGAGTGTGCATGTTCACCTAGTCGGGGGCGGGGGGGTCTTTCCTGCTGCATCTGTTTCCTCCAACATTCCTAAAACATGCCCATTACGTTAGATGGAGACTAAGTGTCCGTGGGCATGACTGGTTTGACTGCCTCTGTATGTGATGGACTGGTGACCCCCCCCTCACCTGTTGACAGCAGGGAGAGCCGCCCCCCCCCCCCACTATGTATTATTCTATAGTAGTTAAAAGTCCAAAGTCTGAGCAGAACACACACACACACTCAACAGCTGGAAACAATAACACCCCCACTGTGAGAGAAGAAACATCTCATTATGATGACGAGACAACCAAGTGGATGGGATATTAAGTATTACACCCCCCCCCCACACACACACACACACGTCTCCCATGGACCTCTGAAGTATACTATTATGCAAATGTATCACTATCTGATTAAAAGATGCAGATTTGAATTTCTTTCTGGAGAAGAAATCTGCTCGTAGGATAAAACCAGCATCAAAATACTTGTTTCATGTTGTTGATTTATTGGAGCTGGCATTTTAAAAATCATTTAGAGTTTTTAATTACTCCATAAATCAGAAACTGTCAACAGCAAAAAAATCAATCGATTTTCACAGTTTGAAGGAATCAAAGCTTGATTATTGTGATATATAAACCAACTTAGAATGTAGACAGATATTACACTGCAAAGTTGGAGAGAATCCAAGTGCTGATTTCTGCCTCCGACATGAAGACCGGCTAATTTTGAGATACGTGCCTTTAGAGGTGTGAACTTTAAAATGTATTTGTCTTGATAGATACACAAATAACCACAGCCGAAGGATTAAACTATTAGATATCATCTAAAGTGTGCATGCTCTCATGAACAGACGCTGTCACAGATGTAGTGCTGAATCAAAGTGTTGAAGTATAATGACCTCAGACGGGTTTTGTCCTCGTAAGATTACTTTTGATAGAAGAAGGCTCACGATCGTCTACTGAGAGGGAAACATTTCCTTTCGCTCACTTGGAATGCGAATGTGAGACTTGAACCTGTTGGAGGACTTTGTGACCTTGCTGCTACAAGGAGCAGTTCTTGGTCCGGTATGCAATTTTAACTTTGGTTAAATCATGTATCCAGTACTGTACAAAAATATGAAATAAAGTGGGGTATCATATGGGCAACGGTTTCATTTTTGAATTAAAAACATCACTGCATACCCATAGCTTCTAACTAGCTGGATGGTTTTCATGAAACTTGGTCAGGAGGTGCAGGTTGGGCAAAAGGATAGCTCATTAAATTCAGAGGCAGATCCAGATATTTTCATCAGTGTATCATGAAATATTACACGCACTTTGGGAGCTGTGTGAGCGTCCTGGCTATGGGCTCCCAGCTGGAATACTCACAATACGCATGTGGCTGGCATGGCTGTTGTAGCTGCTATGGTAACGAGGCAAACAGGCTCCATGACAGATCCATGTAGAAAAAATAAAATAATTACACAACACAAAGAAATGAAAAGAAATTGTTGTCGAGGCCAAGGGAGAGACCTTGTTTTTGTTTCTAATGCATTCAAAGGAATAAATCAATCACCCGAGATCCTGGGGTAAAACCATGAGTCCGCATACATGCAGCAGAGCTAACGTCTGTGAAAACCACTGGCCATGAGAGCAGCTGAAGACAGCGGCACCCGACACAGAGCCGCCGCAACCGCAAGAAGAGCCTCCGCTCCACCGAAACCTCGCCCCTCGTACATGCTTGCCGTAGCGTGAGCCAGAAGAGAGGCTGAGGACCAGGGACAGCCCGAGACCAATGAGAGCTGAGCCCTTGATGCACTGCAGTTATTGCCCCCAACCTTCTGAGGTGGGACGTGGCACTCAGGGGCAGAACAGTGACTCTCACTGTTGCAGCAAACTTACAAAGCTCACGCTGATTGTAAGCTGAACACCAGAAACAACGCTTGGCTCATGGTGTTAGAATCAAAATGGCAGTTAGTAGTAGTAGTAGTAATCGTAGTAGTAGCAGGTTGGGGGTGGGTCTGGTCCTGCCATGAACCTGCGGGGGCTCCAGCTTCCTTCCACTGCCAACATGACTGTGGGGTTAATTGAGACTCTTAGGTGTGGCAGTGGGTGTGGCAATGGGTGTGAGGGGTGTAGTCTCTCTCCGTCAGCTCTGTGACTGACATAGTGGCTGATGAACGTGGGTCACATGACTGTGACTCATTCACCTGAAATGGCTGCTCAGGTTACTGGCATGTTTATCATCCATGATGTTATTCATGGCAGGTAAGAGGCACTTGACTCCTCCTTGTGTGGGATATTTCACCCATTAATGTCTGCTAATTGTGCAATAGCTTTGGTGAAAGTGTTCGGTCAGCTGATCTGGCAGACTTTTCACAAGTAAAAAAAACACACACCACCAAAACTCACTGAAAATGAATGAAATCAGTGGAGATGTTGAAGGTGATAGTTTTTCTGTCTCTCTGCCCAATAATGCTCTCGTACATCATTCAGTTGGATGAAGGATATAAATGGATTCCTGAAATTGGCTCGGTTCCTTTTTTTTTGTGTTGCTTATTAGAGAGCGTTATAGTCCATTTAAAAGGATAAAATACGTGTGCGTATGATAAATGCAATATTATGAAGGCATGTAATGTGAATGAAGCTAATAAGCTAAAAACTATGAAGAACACTGTTGTTTTTTGTCACACTAAACAAGTATAGAAATCCCAGATTCCCTCACAGCAGCCACTTTGTCTTTTTCTCATATGACTTCAGATCAGCAGGGTCACAAGCACTAACCCGCGTTAGTCGTTCACCGACCAGAGACGGAGGCCAATGATGTGCACTCTCACCCGGTCAGTGGACTTTGTGCGCTGTCAAACTACTGCTGTAGTTTCACACCTCCCTTCATGTGGTGTAGATGATGAGTCGTCAGATGTTGTTGAGAGGAAATCAGAAGAATCAGGCCCTGATTGCGGAAAAGGCAGTGTGGGCAGAGTGGGCCTCCTGCACGTGTACCAGGATTCACGTCAAAATGTGATTCAGTAAAGCACAGGCGTTAGAATAGGCCTAACGTGTACATATAGTCAATACAGGCAACTGCTTTTAATACAAACAACATGGCTCCGATGGAAAATAAATTGAATAGGACCTGGAAATGAATCATGAGAATTATGAAACATAATGGGCCTGAGGTGGCATGAGCTGAATGAGACAGTTAGAAAACTGCAGCTTGTATTTCAGTATAATATCTTTGCTCAGTACAATCATTGAGATTTGATTGGAGTAGTATGAGTATTTAATGACATTGCAGCCACGCAGTTTTGATTTTGTAGTTTCCTTCAGAATTACCTTTGAAATGTCTGCAGTTAATAATAAATAACACATTACCAAAGGAACACATTGATGCATCACAAACATTATGTTCCAGCTGTAATTTACATTCTACTGACATTTTACTATTTTAGTCATTCTGAGACAAGATGTCCCATACAATGTGTCCTGCTCTGTCCCCCCCATATACCCCATATATATATATATATATATATATATATATGTGTGTGTGTGTGTGTGTGTGTGTGTGTGTGTGTGTGTGTGTGTGTGTGTGTGTGTATAGGTATAGAGAGAGAGGGAGAGAGAGAGAGAGAGCGATACCGGCTGGGATGTCTCCTGTATCAGTTGCTAGGGAACCAGGGCAATCTGATGACAAATTGGAAACTGGAACAAGACACACTTGGACGAGGGCGGAAAATACGGAATTTTTGGAATACTACTATATGAGCAATCCCCGAGAGAGAGAGGATACATGCAGATAATGTGGGATGTATGGATACTTTGCAACGGGCAATCCAGTCGAACAAAGAAACAACTGTTCAGCCCAGAGTTCCAAAATCCCTAACTGAAAACTACTGTTACAACTACAGATTAATTAGATGCAACAATAAGGACAAGCAACAAGGAGGAGCCAGGATGACAGGTCAGCGGTGGGATGTCATCATCACCCCACAAACTGAGTTTATAGAGCAGCTCCAGTACAAGAGCTGCTGACCGAAGAAGGAAGATTGTGAACCAACAAGAATCCTGGAACCTCCAACGAATACCGAAGCTGAGTTGTCAGGTACCCTCAGAAGATCTACTAGTGGATGTGAAAGCTGAATACATACTGTACCTCCAGCAACCATCACAGATACCAACAAGCTGATGCACAGTAAGGCAACAGCAATACTAAGGATGCTAGGGTACAAGCTAGACATGCAGCATAAGAACCAATACCCAATAGAGAAGGATAGAGGCCAAACTATAGGCAACAAGGAGAGAAGTTAGTCAGCTAGCAGAGCTGCAGTGAGGAAACATGGTGAATAAATACACCAAGCTATCCTTACCAAAGGCACTTGAAACTGCCAAATAAAGGCTAACAGCTCTGGCCACCCGCCTGAAGAGTTACACCGAAGAGGTAGAGGCTCGAGAGGAGGAATAAACAAGACGTTCTCCACCGACCCAGCCAAGATGTTCTCTCAGTGGCAGGGGAATAATGACCAACAAGGCCCACCAAGAGCTGAGATGGAAAAGTACCGGAAAGAGAAGCATCATATATGATCCACACATACTGGATGAAGAAGCTAACTGTACTCCATGAATGCCTCACAGCACAGATGAACCAGCTGCTAAGGGATCAGACGCACCAAGAGTGGCTAAAACCAGGACAGGACTGTCCTGATCATGAAGGACCCCCAGAAGGGACCCATCCCATCCAACGACTGACCAGTAACCTGCCTCTCCACAGCATGGAAGCTCCTGTCAGGTTATCATAGCGGCTAAAATAAGTAAACACGTGGGTCAATACATGAATGGAGATCAAAGAGGAATGGGCACTGACACCTGAGGAGCAGTGGCTGAGACTGTAAGAGCAGACAGACCAACCTGCGCTCCGCCTGGAATGATTACAAGAAAGCCTACAACTCAGCGCCGCACACATGGATACTAGAATGTCTGGAACTGTACAACATCAACAGTAAACTGAGAGCCTTTGTCAGAAACTTGATGAGGATGTGGAAGACAACCCTAGAGGCCAACTCAAAGCCAAAAGCCCAAGCTAACATCAAGTGGAGCATAAACCAATGGGATCTACTGTCAACACTCCTGTTCTGCATCGGTCTGAACCCCTCAGTCAGACCATCACAAATACAGTGGTTACAGATTCCAAAGCAGGGCAACAATCAGCCACCTGCTCTACATGGATGACATCAAACTGTACGCCAGCAATGAGGGAGAAATGGACTCACTGATCCACACCCCCAGGATCTACAGCAACAACATAGGGATGCCATTCGAACTGGACAAATGTGGCTGTATGGTATCAACAAGAGGCAAGATGATCAGAACTGCAAGGTGAATCAACCAGAAGGGAATAAAGGTGACATCCAGAGCAGCTACAAGTACCTTGGGATGCCACAAGCCAATGGAAATCATGAGGAGGCAGCAAGGAAGTCAACCACTGTCACATACTTTCAGAGAGTAAGACAAGCACTGAGAAGTCAGCTGAACAGTGAGGACAAGGTCTGAGCCATCAACATGGACGCACAGCCGGTCATCAGCTACCTGCTGGGATCATAAGCTGGCCAAAGGAGGAGATAGAAGCCACAGATGTCAAGACCTGAAAGCTCCTCATCGTGCATGGAGGGTTTCACCCTGAGTCCAGCATCCTGAAGCTGTACACTAAGCAGAAAGAGGGAGGATGAGGACCAGTGAGCATCAGAGCCCCTGTCCAGGATAAAATATTGAAAATTCAAGAGTACATCAAGAAGATGGCCCCTCAGGACAACTGCTCAGTGAGTGCCTCAGACAGCTGAAACCTGATGAGAGTGAGGAAGGGGAGGAGCAGACATGGACGGACAAGCACCTACACGGCAGTTCCAACCGCCAGATTGAGGAGGTGACTTCTGTCAAGAAGACCTCCCAATGGCTGGAACATGCTGGACTGAAAGACAGCATAGAGGCACTCATCATGGCAGCACAAGAGCCATAGAGGCCAAGGTCCACCACATCAGACAGAGCCAAGATACATGCGGTGTAAGGATGCTCCTGAAACAGTCCATATATATATACATATATATATATATATATATATATATATATATATATATATATATATATATATATATATATATATAAAAATGTATATGTATATATATGTCTAAATATATATATACATATATATGTATATATATACATATATATATAAATATATGTATATATATACACATATATATACATATATACGTATATTTATATATATGTATATATATACGTATATATATACACATATACATACACACACATATACATACACACACATATATATATATATATATATATATATATATATATATATATATATATATATATATATATATATATATATATATATATATACTGTATAGAGTCTGCATAGAGCTGAAGTGCATCAGCATGTTATATGTGTGGCTGTGTGTGTGGCTGCACGGTGGTGCAGTGGTCAGCACTGTGGCCTTACAGCAAGAAGGTTCCAGGTTTGAGTCCCGGCTCGGGCGCAGGATCTTTCTGGGTGAGTCTCCATGTTCTCCCTGTTCCTGCTGGGTTCTCTCTGGTACTCCAGCTTCCTCCACAGTCCAAAGACATCAAGAGGGGACCAGGTTAATCCAGACTCTAAATTGACCGGAGGCGTGGCTGGGAGAGCCAATGGTTGTCTGTCTCTATGTGTTGGCCTTGCCATCGACTGGCAACCTGTCCAGGGTGAACCCCGCCTCTCGCCCATAGATGCTGGGATAGGCTCCAGCCCCCCCGCGACCCTTACGAGTAAGGAATAAGCGGAAGACGATGATGGATGTGTGTGTGTGTGTACTGAGTTTGTATGCAGGCTGGTAGAAACCTTGAAGAAAGAGCTTGTAGCTTCTGTCCCTGCATCCTAATGGCAGCCAAAGTTTTCCCCTCCATATGAAGGGCTCCCTGAATGTATCCTAAGTGTGCATGATGCACCATCAATGTCCTCCCAGAGGCAGAGAGGAAGATTGTTGCTAATCATGGCGTGTTCAGATCACGCGGGATTCGTACTTCACGTTCATCATCTGACTCGTGCAAATATTCACAGGGAATAAAGTCACATGGCCGACCAGCTGCTGCACTGCAGGCAGCTTCACTTACATTTCCAAACTTTGTCCTCGTCTTCGGAGAACAACCTGTCCAGTATGAGCTGGTACTTTGCCACTTTTCCTCCAGTCCAGCTGAAGTTATTTGGGGGACCTCCCTCAGTTTTCTGATAGGTGACTCTCGTTCTTCCATGCTGTGTGTTGCAGCTGTGCTTCATGTAGCCTGCAGGGCAATCCTTCGGTGGTTGATGTAGCCTGTTTTACTCACTGATGGAGACACTTTTGATGCACATTTATTTTATTTATTTATTTTTTGGCAACATTTCCACATTTCACTTAAAATTCACTTGGGAACTAAATGCCCTCTAACATCATCTGGAGGTGCAAACAGCGGCTCGATGAATTTCAGAGCTGAAGTGCATCTGGATGTTGCTTCTTCCAGCTCAGAATTAGCTGTGATGACATATAAAGAAACAGATCAAAGCAGAAGTAACAGCCAGGTTCTGTCTTCAGGATGACCAGCTTTTAAAAGGCTTGTGACAAAGGTCAGTTTATTAGTGTGCACATGAGCGGGTTCAGTATCACGAGCTCATGTCATTGGATGGAGATGTTTCCCTCTGCTGACTCTGTCTGTGTGTACGTGGAGTGTAGACGCGTTCAGAGGTAAGGCAGCGCTTGCAGCTGCATTTGAACCGAGGATTGGGAGCATTTAATTGACTACAGATCAGCCAGCTCTCCAGCAGCTCATCGAGAACCAGCAACAGCGGGATGAATATGGTCCAGCTCCAGAGCTGAGCAGGTCACCAGCACAGGACACACAAGAGGGATGTATCTCTGGTCTTTATGAGGTGCTGCGAACCAGTCCAGCCGGCTCCCCCGTGTTGCAGTGAGACGGTCTGTCACAGAAATCAGCACAGGAACAGAGGAAATGGGAATCCTGTCCAATCTCTGGCAATCAATCTCCCTCATATTATGACATTGATATATGCCACGAAGGAAAAGTGCAGCCTTGTATATTTTCAATCATTGTCATCAGAACCTCCAGCATAGTTCCCATCAGAAAAGGCTCTGAGTTCAGTGTCACAGTCACAACATGGCGAGGAAGCTCTCATTTGTAAACATTGACACGAGGACTTGTCATTCAGAGGCACTGACACCCTCACTGATGGGAATATTTCATTCTGAGACATGTTGGAGGAGTTGGCAGGTTTTCTATTGTGTTGGTGTTTGTCTTGAGAAATCAACTCAGGCTCTGTTAATGATAAGGATGACAGCGCCAAGGCAGCTGACTGTAAACACAGGTTATCATACACACACACACACACATATACAGTATATATATATAGTAGAAATTAGATAGATGGATGATAGATAGATGACAGATAGATAGATAGATAGATAGATAGATAGATAGATAGATAGATGATAGATAGATAGATAGATAGATAGATAGATAGATAGATAGATGGATAGATAGATAGATACATGATAGATGGATAGATAGATAGATGGATGGATAGATAGATGGATAGATGGATAGATAGATAGATAGATAGATAGATGGATAGATGATAGATGGCTAGATGGATAGATAGATAGATGATAGATGATAGATGGATAGATGATAGATGGATAGATGATAGATGGATAGATAGATTGATAGATAGATGGATAGATAGATGATAGATGGATAGATAGATTGATAGATGATAGATGGATAGATAGATTGATAGATAGATGGATAGATAGATAGATAGATGCAGCAAACTTTACTACTTTGACTATAACAAGACAAGTTTACAATGACCCATGAAACAAGTGTAAACTGCTGCTGCCGTTGCGCGAAGGGAGTTCGGGGGGGGGGGGGGACTGTTGTCATTGTCACAGTCCGTCTGTGACGTCACCAGGGAGAACGGACACCCGGGAGTTGCGGCTGATACACATCTGACCGTCAGCCGATGCAAATCTGAATTTGTCATCCTCCATCTGGGACTCGCGCGTCCGGGGGTGTCAGGGACGGGTGTCAATGAGCGTTAAGGACGCGTTCTAGAAAGATTCAGGGAAGGGAGAGCGGCTGCAGCCGGTGGACCGCTAGTAAAGAGGGATTCTTCTTCTTTTCCTTCTCCTTCTCTATCAATAAAGAGTGGCCGTGTTCCAGAGCAGCCGAGAGGGTCGAGCGCCTCTCCTCCCGCCTGCTCGCAGCTCCCTGGACAGCAGATCTGGATTAAGACTGATGATAATAATCTCCACGGGACAGAAAGGCGACTGGTTGTCTCGCGGTGGGATATTTGCGCACCTGTGAAGGCTGGAGACGATGTCTGTCCGGGGACACCTGGACGCTGTTTCCAGACGCTGCGTCCTTCAGTCTCTGAGGATTTTGCTTCTTGTGTCTGCAGGGTTACCGGTCCGCAGTCAGGGGGATTCTCCGACCGACAACAAAGTGATGGACAATATCACCGTCCGGCAGGGAGAGACGGTCTTCCTCAGGTGAGTCGCAGCCGCCTTTCTCCTTCTTGTCCCTCCTGCGAGGACCTGTCCCCCAAAGTTAGGCGCCGCGTGCCGGCAGGCTCCGGGGCGCCGTCGCAGAGCCCTGCACATGTCTGAAGTGTAGTTTATCCCGCTGCTGGGGAGAAAAGTGAGGATTTGACAGGATTAGTGAGGAGAAGACATTCAATTCAGAAGCGATACTCTGCTAATCTTCAGCAGCTGGTAACGAGAGACTTGGCGCTTTTAATTGTTGTGTGCCGACGCAGAACCAAAAGGTGGAGAGAAAGAGTGTGTTTGAGGAGCTCACACACACACACACACACACACACACACACACACACACACACACACACACACACTGCTTCAGGTGGGAACTGTAAGTACTGCGGATTGACTCGCTTTTCCTCAGGATGGGGGGTTGCCTGCGGTGACCTTTCCCCTCCTCCGTGCCCTCAGAGGCTTACTGGACACAGGCGGATTTATGCTGCTTTCAAGTGCTGCCGGGAATGTTCAATGTCAGCCCAGCATGAGTGATAATCACAGTGTCCAAAGGAGGGTTTTGCTGTGATACCACAGTTGGCTGGTGGTGATACGAAGGTGGAGGGTGTGTCAGGATGTGGATAGTTCAGAGTTCAGATCCTGTCACAGTTTGGGGCGCTCTCAGGACCTCAGGATGGGGCATCATTAGCGGGCTGTCTCCAACACATCTCTGACGTCCTGCCGCAGCACACAGTCTCTTTTTGACCATCATCACACATATTAGCAGTTTCACAAATGCCCTCAGGCACAGGTCACCATGTGGTGATTTAAGGGCTATTCCAAATGTTTGGAAATATAGAAAATCATCTTCAAGTCATAATTTTTGCATGTGTTGTAAGTATAAAGAAGCGTGAGAATGTTAAATCTTGTGACAGGGGCCTTTAGTTCCTTCAGTTGCAAAGGGTGCCAGGCGTTTGCTGGAGCTACATCTTATATCACTGCCAGGGTTTAATTCCTAAACTAAAAAAAAAAACAACCTCCAACAGAATCTCTTGATTTCTTGTTTTTGTTGTGAAACAGTGAGCAAACATTTACATTTTCAGTTGCTCAGTTAATATCATATTTACTGTGACATTTTATCTGCTTATGTAAACAGTAATGAGATTAATCAGCAGTATTAATCATATCTGTCCTCACGAACCAGTGTTACACAAATCCCACGTAATTTGAGGTGTCCACAACACTCGACAGCGACCAGAATCAGCTGTAATAAAACCGTAACGCCAGCAGAGCGCCGCGTCGCAGAGCTGTCCCTCCATGGAGGAGGTTGTCTAATCTCCCATCTGTTTCTACAGACTGTCAATAATCTAAGTTTTTTTTGTTTTATCTTATTCTGTCCCATGCATCCTGCTCTCCCCCATCCATGAGCAGGCTGTGGGCGGGGCTTCCAGATGTAGTGTTTATCGCGCCTTCTACAGGTATAAAGGCATCAATTGCATGTCAGCCCCCGTTAGAAGATGGCAGACTCATGTAGGCGTGTTCTATAACAGTGGTAAATATTAAACATCATTAAAAACAATCATATCCGATGTGGTTGAAAAAACAACATTGGCCATGCCTTTGATGTGAGCTGAGATCAGGACTCTGGAAGACATATTAGGCACTTTCTCACCTGAATTTCTCGGCCCTGTGGTGGATTAATGAAAACCATGACACAACATTATGTTTTTTGAACATTTATAAGAATTAGCGTGTGTAAATGTTGAGGACAGATGTATGTAAAGTTTACTGACGGGAAAGGGATGAGGGGTGAAGGAGAGGAAGGTAAAGAGGGGTCGGTAAACCTGAGCCAACCAAAGCAAGATGGCTTGATCAGGTATGAGTCGTTGTTACGGCTGAGGTGATGAGAGGTGACGACAGGTGTGATTGAGTTGATGACAGGTGTGGTAGAGGTGGTGAGAGGTGTGGTAGAGGTGACGACAGGTGTGATTGAGTTGATGACAGGTGTGGTGGAGGTGATGACAGGTGTGATAGAGGTGATGACAGGTGTGGTAGAGGTGATGACAGGTGTGATTGAGTTGATGACAGGTGTGGTGGAGGTGATGACAGGTGTGATAGAGGTGATGACAGGTGTGATTGAGTTGATGACAGGTGTGGTGGAGGTGATGACAGGTGTGGTAGAGGTGATGACAGGTGTGATTGAGTTGATGACAGGTGTGGTGGAGGTGATGACAGGTGTGATAGAGGTGATGACAGGTGTGATTGAGTTGATGACAGGTGTGATTGAGTTGATGAGAGGTGTGGTGGAGGTGATGACAGGTGTGATAGAGGTGATGACAGGTGTGATTGAGTTGATGACAGGTGTGGTAGAGGTGATGACAGGTGTGATAGAGGTGATGACAGGTGTGATTGAGTTGATGACAGGTGTGGTAGAGGTGATGACAGGTGTGATTGAGTTGATGACAGGTGTGGTAGAGGTGATGACAGGTGTGATAGAGGTGATGACAGGTGTGATTGAGTTGATGACAGGTGTGGTAGAGGTGATGAGAGGTGATGAAAGGTGTGGTAGAGGTGATGACAGGTGTGATTGAGGTGATGACAGGTGTGGTAGAGGTGATGACAGGTGATGAAAGGTGTGGTAGAGGTGATGACAGGTGTGATTGAGGTGATGACAGGTGTGGTAGAGGTGATGAGAGGTGATGAAAGGTGTGGTAGAGGTGATGACAGGTGTGATTGAGGTGATGACAGGTGTGGTAGAGGTGATGACAGGTGTGATAGAGGTGATGACAGGTGTGATTGAGTTGATGACAGGTGTGGTAGAGGTGATGAGAGGTGTGGTAGAGGTGTTGAGAGGTGTGGTAGAGTTGATGATAGGTGATGACAGGTGTGGTAGAGGTGATGACAGGTGCGGTAGAGGTGTTGAGAGGTGATGGCAGGTGTGGTTGAGGTGATGACAGGTGATGGCATGAATGCACCACCCTCCTGGACCACAGATCGATCCACCGGGCCTTTTCCTATCAAATGGGATACAGAATGTAAATGTTTCCAAGATGGTAGGCTGTTTTTGGTGCCTGGGCTGCCGCGGTCTTGTTCTTTGTGTAGGGAGCAACACCTCTCCCACTCAGCAGCACGCCTCTCTTTGAGGTGCTGCACTAAACTGGTTGTACTGCTACCTTTGGTAGCAACACCCTTTGCAGCGAGGTGCTGCTTGTTTTGTGTCCGACCCCACAAACCCGAACCAATTCCAAATAACTGAAGATACATTTCCTTTCTTGGGAATGAGATCTTCACCGCTCACTGCCATATTTTGGTATCTATAGCACACAGGGGTGCGCACGCACTCGGAACTACGGGAGCCCAGCAGGGAGCTTTGGTGGCAGGTGTTGAACAGAAAATTCATTTTCATCAAAACAAATTGACCTTAATTTTAATTAATCAATAAAATCGATTTATCGCCCAGCCCGAGGTTGAAGGGATGAGAGATGATGAAAGGTGATGACAAGTGTGGTTGAGGTGTGGTTCTGCTACCTGCGTTAGCATGTCAGCTCTATGTTAAAGAGTTGATTTGTGAGTAGCTGCAGTCAGAGCAACTCAAGCTTCTTTTATAATTATTATGCACTGATAGCATACTGTTATTGCATGTTACATGTTTGAGGTAATGTCTTCCGTTGATGTATGAAATCATTGTGGACGATGTCATTAAAAAAATGGAGCGAGCACTGAAACAATAGATATCAATCAAACTAAGGCTCATATGCCCATTAAAAACCATCACTGGACATTCTTAATATCTTTTTGGAAATATGACCTCATTAGACTTGGATATATTCTATGATAATATACAAATATTACCTCTGCACTCTCCCGTCACTTCCAGTACTGCGTTGTCTGCTTTGGTGTGATTTTGTTCAAGTTGCAGTCGGTTCATTTCTGTGTCCATGCATTGGTTTCGCACCTTCCACGTGTCCGCAAAGAGGAGAGGATGAGTTGACGTCTTCACTCTTCTGAACGGATCTTCAGCCAGACTCGTCTGGGTGTAACATTAGGGAGCGAGTTTGCGGCTTCCTTTGTCTATTTGGAGTGCCTGGAACTCATTTCTCAAGGAGGGGGAGGGCTGGCTTAATTACAGGCTCTGTCCTCTTCCTCCCTAAGATTGCCCTGTGTCGCTCTCCTCCAGTCTGAGGGATTCTCTGCGCTGTGCCGTCTTTTGTGGCTCTGTCTTCTCTTCCTGTCCTGTCCTGTCTCTGTCCCCCATCTCCTCTACTTCATCTCTAACAACTGCTCTTAAAGTCAAGCTGATGTCAGGACTGACCAAGCTGCCTCATCACGCCCTGGTAGAACTGTGGAGAGTTCAATGACTTTCTCCATCTCTATGTTTTCGAAGGGTGAGTGATGGCCATTAATGCCTGCAACCTTCACAGCCATGATCCCCACATTGGGTTTCCTGTTCACCCAGGAGTTCATATTAAATTACGTGGGTTGGCAAAAAAAAACCTGTATCCTCTCAAACCAGTGTTTAAATTTACTACTACTCATCCTCTAATTGGCTCTGACCCAATCACTCCTCAAAGTATAAACCAATCAGAGGCAGAGTAGAACTGGCCACGCCCCATGGGCCCAATAGCAAATCTAGCCTAGCCCCAGGTGGAGTGTGGGGTGCTCAGAGGAAGGTTGACTATATCAGGGGGTACAAGACATAACAGGTTAGGGAAGCACTCCTGAATGCCGGAGGAGTGTCGCTGCGTTTAGTGCCACTGTTCTAAAAGCATGACAGCTGAATTGTGTTAGCAGCAAATCTTGATTTCATACATTGAGGTTGTTGCATCGATGTTGGGAATGAAACATTCATACTATGCTTTGAATGTTTGGAAAAAGTCCACTTTCAGCTGTTACGCTTTCAAGGTTAAAAATATGCTTGACCACAAATACACGAGTGGAAAATTGGACACGTCTCTGGGCTCTGAGCGATGTCCAGCGCTCAGGCCCAGCGGTGTGACTTGGCAGCCATGTCTCGATGTGGCTGGGTGAACTCATCCAGCTGTTTCTGCAGTTCATGCTGCTTCTTACGTCTGATAGCAGACTTACTGAAAAATACACCAATGTGCCTCAAATCCTGCTGAAAATATTTGAGCTGTTGGACAGAGCTGGCCTCACCTCCAGCACACAGTGAGTCCATGCAACATCAGGAGTTGTGCCCTATCACTTCCTTTGATGATTTTTTGGAGGCAAAAAATGGTATTAATACATTTTCCATATTAAACAATAAAAGTAGCATAAAGCCCTCTGGCTACAGTACATTCAGGGGCCTGATGTGTATCAGTCTGTGACACCAGTCACAGCAGACACTCTGACAGAGTGACAGAAGCCACTGCAGAGCTTTTGGACGAAATGCTGTGAAGTTGACAGGTTTTAGGAGTTCCCTCCAATTCCTCTCCACAGTGCAACGCCTCATCTTCAACAATGGCAACACGTTTTCTTTTTGAAAATAAAATGCACATTGACTTACTGTAAAGTTGACATTTCCCAACATCAGCAGCAGCATGCATGTAACAAATCAAGCAGCTTGTTTCGCCATTGTTCACTCTGACCTCTGACCTGCTCAGCATTCTCCGCTTCCTCTCTCTGCCCTCCTGCTAGGTGAAACGACAGCAGAGTCATTGCTAGCTCTCTGCTAGCAGCCTACACACTGAAAATGTGTTGGCTGTATTACAATGAAGGGAGGTCTGCTATTCAAAAAGGAAGCTGAGTCACTGTTGCATTCATGCCTGGTCTCGTGATATTTTTCCTGATGATGAAAATTCCAACATAGGTGTCACAGGAACTGCAGTTTTTCCTTTTGTGATATTTCTTTCCTGAACGGTTCCTCAGATGATCCATGTCACCTGCAGGAGCTGGTCTGACTGATGTTCCTGCATATAAAATGTTTGTTAAGTGAACTCATGAACAGTATTTATAATGACTGAATCACACGTACTGAAATAAAGGCCCCTGGCAGAACATCCAAACTGTAGAACACGTAGAAAGCTGAGCAACATGATCAAATAAAGATGAGAAGATGCTCTGAACACTGCTGAAGTGCGAAACCTGCCCGTCGCGCTACCTCAAGCAGGGTGCTCAGCAGTTAACCAGCAAGGGGTGGAGCAGCTCAACCTGCCTCTTGCTACAGCTACTGGAAGCTCACTCTGCGGGGGGACGAGGAGGGGGACAGCAGTGGATTCCAACTCAAATCCTCAAGAAAGACGACACAGGAGAACAATGTGATGGGCTCAGGTGTCCACGGATTTGGGTTTTGCTCTGTACACAAATATCCTTGTTCAGCCAGGCTAATAACAGGAGCTGCCTGTGCCAGGTGGATAGGGGGATTAACATTTGTAAATTAAATGTTTTTTTTAATTTCATTATTCCTCCTTTTTTAAGCTATACTTAGCTTAAAAGATGGATTTTGAAATGATTGCTTGATCTCTGATTCCATGTCATGTTTTATTTTTTCAATTCAACTTTGAGATTAGCCCGCTTTAAAGCAAAACTTCACCCACACAGTTTTGAGCTGACAAAGACTTTTTCACTGCTGTGTTGCACTTTGTGACTCCAGAATGCAGAAAAAGTCAGTCACGTATATTTAGCTTGAAGCTAACGGAGGCTAACAAAAGTAAAAGTGAAACTGAAGCGTATTGTTAAGTAGAACCTTCTTTATATTATAAAATTGTATCTCTCGGCTGGCCTGGGAACACCTCGGGATTCCCCTGGAAGCGCTGGCAGAAGTGGCTGGGGAGAGGATAGTCTGGGCTTCCTTGCTGAGGCTGCTGCCCCCGTGACCCGGACCAACCGGATAAGAGGAGGATGACAACGAAGTCATACTTTGTGTGTTTATGGTCAAATCAAAGTGTTCGTATATTACTGAGTGTGTATGGCTGGATACAGAAGGGCAGGGTTATACTGGACGATATATTTAAGATTCACAGAGAAGTGACACATTAGTGAACAAACCTTGAGTTCAAGACACCATTAAGACACCCACAGCATTTCTGAGAGCTTGGAATGCAAAATACACTGTGAATTGAAAGAAATGAAAGACACCACATGGCATTCGTCTGATCTGTATAACTGCAAATGTACCTGAAGCAGTCTTGAAACACTGCCGATACGTCAGTAGAGAATGAGAGGAGTGCAACAGAGAGAAGTTGCGCCTGGATAAAAATCTACCTACTTTATTCACACCTCGTAATGAGGCTTGAAAAACAAGTGATGAAAGAGAAACCTTTGAAATAAATGGGTTTGTAGTTATGTGTTACAAGGCCAGCGCTGCAGGGGTGCTGCTGTTGAAGTGCGTGACTGCTTGGTCCTGCCTGTCACTGCTGGCCTCCTTCAGCACCATGGGCAGTGCTCCACCATGCCTGGGTGGAGGTAGCTGTCTTGGAGGGAGCTGGCAGGGGTGATAGGGTACCGCTACACCTCCAAAGCTCATTATTTTCCACTGATCAATTACACGTTGGTCCATGTAATCCTACCTGTATGGAGGACTTGGTTGTCAATGGCAACACATGGCAGTTTTGCCCGTGCTCTGGTATCAAGGACCACACAGGTCAATGGGACTGGCGAGCCCGAGCAGTAATGGATGTTTCTGTCTTGAATTTAGTAACACGTTGCTGTAGTTGTGCTCTGCTCTCATCGTGGTGCTCACAGCCTCACTGGTTGTACAGGGACTTGAGTCTAGCTGCCGTCAGGCTGGAGCTGGTAATGCTGTCCAGCCGTCTGACGGTGGCCTCTGGTCAATGGATTACATCCTCATCTCATGATTTGACACCTGAAGACTTTTTCTTTCTTAAACCTTTTTCTCTGAGAACTCACATTCCAAAAGTGACAAACTACTGCAGTCATCAGTAAGACTCATTTATATCGTCATCATAAATGAATGTTTACAGCCCTTTATGTTGTCCTGGACAGGGACGCAGACGTCCATTGTTGTTGAGGCGCTTTCGTGGGTTCACACTCGTGTTGATATTCAAGACTTTTCAGGGGCAAGAACTGTGCTGGACTGTGAGTAGGTGAGAGTCCTGCAGGAACCAGCTGTGTGTGTGTGTGTGTGTGTGGGGGGGGGGGGGGGGGGACTGAGGGAAAGGGAACATGCTGGAAGAGGTCGGGTGTGACTCTTCTGGGTGGGGCAGATGACTCCCACCCTCTTGGGAAGGGGTGGGGTGCCACAGGCAGCCAGGTAGCAGTTTATAGGTTTAGAGACAGGAGTCAAGGCCCAGGGATTTCGTCCCCCATGCTCCTCTCTTGTCCTGCCTGCTCGCCGGCTTATGCCAAAGCCTGAACAGGTCCTGCGGCCATCCAAACAATTTGAGTGTCGACTTGTGTATTTCTAAATACTTTTTAATACTTTTGGGAGTGAGGGTACTGAGGGAGGGCCTAATTTGTATGGTCCACTCTAATTGCACTGCGGTTGTGGGACTGCAGGTTCTCGAGGAGGGGACATGCCTCATATGAGTAGTTTATCTTAAACTAGTCATCTAGTTGTGTGTGTGTGTGTGTGTGTGTGTGTGTGTGTGTGTGTGTGTGTGTGTGTGTGTGTGTGTGTGTGTGTGTGTGTGTGAATAATTTACTGGAAACTATTTATTGTCCAGGTGGATGCAGCCACTCTCCCCATTGTTGTGTCCCTCCCTGTTTTATGAATAATTGTGTGTCGTAAAGATAATTGTGTTTACTACCTCCAACTCTCTGGTGACTCTGAGGACAGTGTTTTCCTGCCAATATCATACCCACATTCATTACCATGCGGTATAAATCAGACCAAATGAATGCATTTAGGCAGAGTGCTCTAGCTAGCATGGTTTTTACCTCCTGTCCTCTGCTAAACAGTTTTGTGAGGATGTGATGGCTCAGACTGGCATGGCGTACAAACACGCACTGGACCAGAGAGGTAACACTTGAATCTAAGCACTAGTGTAGCACTTCATCGTTGAGTGGAGGAGTCTGTTGGTCTGTACTGTAAGCTAGCTCTGCACCTACAGTCATTCATAGGACTGCTGCTAGTTCTAGCAACTGTACGGATCAAAAGTTGTGAGTTCCCAGAGGAAATAACTCACAGATGAGAGCGAAAGTGATGGTTACCATGTAACCACGGGG